>NW_015630979.1:545876-574106 GCF_001515625.1 Sinocyclocheilus rhinocerous
ATAGTTGCGTCTCATATCCTGACAAACCATACATCAATGGAAAGCTTATTTATTCAGCTTTCAGATGATGTATAAATCTCAATTTTTAAAAAATTGACCCATATGACTGGTTTTGTGGTCCTGGGTCACAAATCAGTATTAAATTATTATATAATTTTTTTTTATTATAAATGTTTATTATATGTGTTAATGTTTATTATACATGCACCTAATCAGCATATTACAAGGATTTCTGAAGGATCACAAGACTCTGGATTAATGAAGCTAAAAATTCAGCTTTGCCATCATAAGAATACATTACATTATATATTCAAATAGAAAACAGCTATTTTAAATTGTGTTAACTTAAGAGAACTGTAGCGCTCCAAACTGGAAAAAAGAAATCCTTTTACTGCAGGTGCGTAGAGCCAATGGGAAACTTGAAAATGAACAAGAAGGTGGCTAGCCGCACACTGAATCCAGTTCAGACTGGAAAAGTCTACTAAAACAAACTTATTTTATAAATTGCATTGTGTAAAAAGTGCATGCAAGTTAAAAACGAATGGACATGAACAAGCAGACCTTTCAGCGCATTGCCTTTTTTTTTTTACTCACATGCGCTCTGCACTTTTTGCACGATGCAATTTATCAAATTTTAAAAAAATGTTTTTGTAGACTTTTCCAGTCTGTATTGGATTCAGTTTGCGGCTAGCCACCTTCTTGTTCAGTTTATATTCAGATTAATTTTGCATTAAGTATAATAATGCATTTCTTTATTTTTTGAAAGCTCTGCAGTGAGTAAAATATTTTCTCTAACCTTTGTTCGGTGTTAAAGAGAGCAAACACGTGCTTGCTGGACATGAAACTCTTCTCTATATCTCTGAGCTTAAGGTTGTCCAATGGCAGCATGTACTTCTTCTCTTTCTCCTGCAGAGGGCAATGAGCACAATTAAAAAGTTAATAAAACAAAGCAAAAGAGAACACTACAAGATCAGGGACTGCCTACTGAAGAGTTGTAGTTGCTGAACCTGTATTTCCTTTAACTATATGGCAAAAGCAGACTACAATACTTAAACTGCTAGCTTAGCACTCTTTTATGAGCGCATAAATCTGTATGAATATGTTTAGAAATTCAGAGGAATTAAACTACAGTTAGTGCTTACATGTCGGTCCCATCAGCTATAACACTAAAGGGTTAACAAGTACTTGTGATGGGAGTATTGATTCCACACTGGAAGCCTGCAATGGCACACTAAGTATCATGATTTATGACTCGCACACTTAATCAGCAACACACCAGCTGGAGATGGAAATCCTGTATAAATTGAATTAAACTGCTCTTAAAGATTAAAGTATGTGTTTTTCTCAGAAACCTAAAGGGGACAGAAAAAGGTTGATTTGTCATTCTGATTGATGCTTATCCCTTTTGAATACAAAAGTGAGAGCAGAGAGATGACACAATGAAGCGTGTAGGAGGAGGAGAGGGAGTGAAGATGAAAACACTTGCATGTTAACAGTGTGAAGCATCCACATATTAGAAGAGTAGCCTAACCTACTTACAAACCACCAGAGGAATGCATTTCAGCATCAACACAAAATGATCTGTATATCAGCTATACTTAACAACACTTGATGTCAGTACTCTATTTTAAAGATATGATATAAATATAAAAAAGTAGCAACAATATTCACATTTATATCAGTTATTGTTGTGACAAATAAAACCGTGTGTGGCCTCTTTAATTAACATTTATTTCAGTTTAAGGACTCAAAGTCTCAATGTGGTGTAAAGACATGAAATATAAATGTAAAGAATATTTTTCACGGATAGTCCAACTTATAGCTATACAGTAGCTGCTGTAAAATATAGTGTAGCTTTCATAAATGAGATCCATTTGGCAATGAGTAATGACCTAATGACGTAGTGCAACAAGTGCTACATTACTGTTTTTTTAAACTCACGTGTGAAAGGGTTAATATATTTTATATATATTTGCATCTGAAAGACCTAAGGTAATAATCAAACATGTAAAAAGACAGTAAGTGTAGTGAATTGCTTTGTTCAATCAGATAATCAGTAATCAGATTTTTTTTATTGTTCCTTTAAATAGCTTTGTTGTAATTGTAGAATCTTATCTTATCACTTTCTTTAAAAAGGGAACCTGTACTATAGTTTAACTACTTTCAATTATTAGTATCTTGTAGCATAAGGATTTAGTTTCATCTCATCCCATTCCTCATCTCTGTTTTCTTCATGCAGTCTTCTCTCAGCTGTACTGAGACAGCTCAGGACTGTCCCCCCAAAAAAACAAACAAACATAAAAAATCAAAAGAAGACATAGTCATTCATAGTCTATGGTTCAATAATTTACCCTGAGATTTATGATAATTTTCCTCCACTGCACCATATCCAGAAATAACAGACTTTAGAAAGACTCCCAAGTCTGGGGAAACAAAAATGTTGAATCATAAAATCACAGAGGTGTATGTATGTATGTATGTAAATGCCTGTGTATGTAAAATTCAGGAACAGAGCTTATGTATTTGCTTTTTTAGTCTATGATCATTACACATGTTTGGCACATGGGCACCAAACTTTAAATTATAAAGATGACTGTACCAAGGCTATGATTAATTTAAAGAGTAAACATATTTTATTTGTATTATCATTAATATTATGAATCAAAATAAATCAGTTTGACAGTTATTTTCTTCAGCTGTGAAAAGATGTACATTTCAATTGGAACCTCTTGTTTTTTTGATCAAAAATATAAATACTACAAACACTTATAAACATGTCACTCATATATAAGGTAAGATATTAACTCTGGTATTTCTGCTGTAATTATGACAAAGCCGCTGGTATTTCCAATGTTCTTATGAACTGGGAGTGTTAATATATTAATTAACCACAAATTATTTTGTGATTCTATAAATTTCAAAAACTGTATGTTTTCAAGTATGTAAAAGTATGTAAAAAAGTTTAAATATTTCTCATATTGCATTTTAAGATGGAATATTTTAATATATTAATAATTATTTTAATATATAACACTTTTAAAAAAGGTACTATTAGTTAATGCTAGTTAATGGATAAAGTAATATTAACTAACAAAGAGCAAAACTAATAATTTGTTACATTATCTGAGAATCTTTGTTTACATTAGTTAGTAAAAGTACAAGTTAGTACAAGTTTAGTACAAGTACAACTGTTCATTGTTAGTTCAAATTAGCTCAGGTCCATTAATATCAACAGATATAACTTTTGATTTTATTAACGTGTTAGTAAATGTTGCAATTAACATTAATTAAGATTATTAATTAGTAGTTCATGTTAGCTGATGTTAGCTTATTGTAAAGTATTACTCCATTTTATTAATAATAATATATAAATCAGAATTTCATCTTGCGGCCCCAAGTTTGTGAGTCCCGGCACCTTGGTTGAGAACAAATGATTTAAATTAATATCCATTTTTATTCTGTACTGTACATTACAATGTTTTGACACCTTAATGCACTTCCAATAATTTCCAGAATTTAATATATTCCAAAAAAATACCAACTTTAAATGGTCAAAACCGAAGAATGTACGAATGTAATCTACAAATAGCCTTCTATTGTAACTGCACTGCTGTAAACACATTTTTGCTTGTTTTTACAAACTAATGAACGAGTCTAAATGATTGTCTGTGGTAATCGCCAGCAAGCCAAATATGCTGTCGATAGAGCTGACCTTATCTTGAACCCAGAACATTCCTTTAACAACCTCAGAAATTCAGATCGATTTTCAAACACAAGGCTTCAGAACCGCTGACAGAGCAGACGGTGTTGTCTTGTGACAATAAACGTTCCATCTAAACTGCCAGTTTCAGAGATTAATGTCCACAAAAACCAATGTAAGGGGAGCCCCCGACCCCAAGGACGGATCAAACGGCGTGAGGATGATTAATGCCTCTTGTTTATAGGTCACCACCATGTCACCATCTCCACATTTAATAAGAACCCTCCTGCATTTCAGAGGAACATTCTGTGGTGAGCCTAAACTTCAGCCCTAACTTCCGAAGCACCTCGTCTACAGGAGTGTTTTAAAACACCAAAATGCATGTGTGTAATCGTTAGGGGGGTTGTAAGCCAGTATAAAGAGCCCTTTATCCAGTACGAGCAGAGGAAGTGAGCTTCAGAATAAATATCAGCATGAAGAGAGGTACAGACCACAGGACTACACATCTGGAGATATTACAATTCCATCTCCATGCCAAGAAACTCAGTCAGCAACACCACCCACACCTTCACACACACACACACACACACACACACACATAAACACACACAGATGTCAGAAATACAACTCAAAGCAAATGTTGAGTCTGACAGGTCTTCATCAGTACCAGCTTTCCTCATCTTACTCTTTTGTGACCTCTGTGACCTTTCACTTCCTGTTTAACAAGAAGAGAAACATAAAATTAAGGCGGGGGGAAAACGGAAAAAAAGCTCCACCTCTTTCTCTCCCTCCTTTCAGCTCTTCCCGGAGTCAAAAGTCTGCCACGTCAATTCTGAAAAATCCACATTTGAAAGTACGAAAGACGCTGTGTTTTACAAACGAATTTTTGCGATGCAAATGCTGCATATCTTATCATTTTGTATATCTGTTTTCAAAGACTCTGCTCTTAATCTAAGATGGATTTTATGAGTCGACGGGGGTGAAAGGGCCAGGAAACCCAATGCTTCTTGCCACCCACATTCTTCGCCTTCTCGTACCACCATCAAACACTCAGAGGTTTTAAAAGGCCCTCCTCTCGTCCTCCTCCCCCACTCACCTACCACTCTTTTGGCATCTCACACACTCGGACGTCCAGAGAAAAAGAGAGACAGAAGGAGAAAAGGAAGGATGAAGGTTTTCGGAGGACAATCAGAACATCTAATGCCAAATCTGATTGGCACAGATGCACGAACTTTGAGGTATTTCTTGTCCCTTTGAAGTATTTATCGTTTGCGTATGGTAGAAACAGATCTGAAAGTCTGAAGTTAAGGAGGGACAATGGGCTAGATAGATATTATCACACATCTAAGCAAACTGAAATGGATATATGAACTAAAATATATCAATAATAGATGTTTTATTACCGCAACAGCATTTGAGAGGGAATTCGAAATCAATGGTCAATTATAAACATTAACTTTCTCATCTCCTATTTTCCACGCTCACTTCCAAAAAAACATTTGGATAACGGAACATTTGCTTGTGTGAAAGGGTGTGGTGATACTCACAAAAAGTTATGTTCATTAACATGTACATTGTGTACGTTATGATGTTTAATGTTTTGTACACATTCATTCCTTAGTGCTGTTGGACTCATCTCATCTCCCCGTGAAGCGTCATGCCCGCCCCGCTTTCCCAGTGTTCAGACTACCTGTTCAGGGCGTAGAGATTGTACAGTAGTCTGCACATTGGTTAGGCTGTGTGGGGGGTGCACACACATCAACTAGTTGTGTTCATCAACAGTCTCGTCATCATGTCTCTGTACGTCTTCCCATGGAAATGTGCATGCCTTCATGTGCTAAGTAATGTCATGAGGTTAGAAACCTCCTCTGCAGAAAAATCAATTAAGTTATGCAAATAATTAAGTTAAACAAATAATGATTATCTGTTTATTCATGTTTATTTTTTGTTTTTTACTATATTTTTTTTAATTCTATAATTCTAAAAAAAACTCTCACTCTGTTTTCATGTTTTTATTTAAAAAATGCATATATATATATATATACACATATATCTATCTATCTATCTATATAGTACATGTGTGTTTTTCATTCTAAATAATAAAATTCTATAATTCTAAAAAAAACTCTCACTCTGTTTTCATGTTTTTATTTAAAAAATGCATATATATATATATATATATACACATATATCTATCTATCTATCTATATAGTACATGTGTGTTTTTCATTCTAAATAATAAGAGTAATAAATACTTTATTACTCTTCTATGGACATCTAATGTTTTTTTATAATGATAATTGATACATATGTATATATAGCATTATATATAAAACAACAGATGTCTATAGAAGAGTAAACGTAGAAAGAAAGAAAGAAAGAAAGAAAGAAAGAAAGATTTTACTTAATGGAAAGTGAAATGATGATTTGATGGAAAATAAAAGTCTTTTCTCTGTATATAATTGTCATTGTTTGGACTCTTTTTCATCCACTTGGACCACAAGGAAATTGTTTTGGCATAAGCAGGACATAACTGTGGTTTTTAAAAATGAGGAGATTAAATGAAAAACAATTATATACAAAATGGATATTTTTTTCTAAACAGTAAGTCATTTTGGACCAGGAACTCCTTTGTTTTAAAA
Organism: Sinocyclocheilus rhinocerous; assembly: GCF_001515625.1. NCBI lineage: Eukaryota > Metazoa > Chordata > Actinopteri > Cypriniformes > Cyprinidae > Sinocyclocheilus > Sinocyclocheilus rhinocerous. The sequence continues at coordinate 552,219 of NW_015630979.1, forward strand.
GGACTTTCTCTGCATGCTTAAACTAACTAGAGTGAGGGCTTTTGGGAAGTGTTGGACCAAAATCTGGTATGTATGGTAATGAAAACCATATGCCACCTTCCCAACCCCCAGAGCAGCCCTCCCACCAGCCCCTGGTCTGCTTCTCCTCATGCCTCCGGTCTGGACTGACAGTGGGGGTAGGGCGGGGGTCACGACGGTACCGTAACACCTGTGCTTGATCAGACCGCCAAGACGTCAAAATGCCTGGCCATTACGGAAATAAGAAACAGAACCAATGCACTCATTTATACTGTATGACCTCATCCGTCTCAATTCTCTTTTCTTGGATCCAGTGTTGCGGTGCATTTACAGCATGGGTTACTGGTAGGATAAGATGCTTTCATTGTGAAATAGACTAAATATAGCCTTACTTCTGGTGGAAATAATACTAAAATACAGAGCCCAGAGTATATGAGAAAAAAAAAACAAGGCTGCTCCAGGGTGACCGGCCCCGTAGAGATTATACTGTGAGTTGCTTCAGATAAATGAAAAGCAACCAAGAAGAAATGGAGGGCACTCACCTCATCATCTTTGTACCAGGACAGATTCTCAGCGGTCAGGACAAACCAGTATTCCTTGGCTCCTCCTTTCATGATGCCAATATTATTGATGGTCAGCCAACCCTTTCTGATCACCTAGACAAAGGCAAACAAATGGGATGTAGAGGATAATGTACTGTTAGACTTTGTTATACTTATCAAATATATGAATAAATGGACAAGAAATCAACAATGAAGAGGAACTTGCACTGCTATGTAGGAAATAATTTGGGACAATGACCAATTATGCAGTTTAATGATCATTATACAAAAATATCTGAACGTAGAATGCTGTGATTGACCAATCAGAATCAAGTGTTCCAGAACCCAATGTATTGTAATAAATTTGAAAACAATGTGTATGCGATTGTGGGATTTCACAGAAGAACAAATTAAAAGATCATTGCAAATACAGTGGGGTCCAAAAGCCTGCAACCATTAGTCAAAAACCTATGCAGTTAAAAAAAAATTGGGGAAGAGTAAGATTTTTTAAATATTTATTCAGAATTGATCTCAGTCAAAATGATGTCAAACAAATACTGTTCTTTTCAAGCAATCATGAAAATGTATCATGGTTTCCACAAAATAAATATAGTAAAACAGAAAACAGTTATTTTAAATTGTAATAATATTTCACAATAATGCTGGTTTTACTGTATTTTTGGTAAAAGAAAATGCACACTTGGTGAGCACAAAAAAAACATATAAAAGTTTTATATTATTAAAAATACACATAAGATAAAAGTTGATAACTTATTCAAAATAAACATGACAAATAATATGATCAGCATTTCAATTTAAATAAAATAGATAAAAAATCTACATGAATTTCACAGTTTTTTAGCATTTGGTATGCTTTTTAAAACTCTTTATTTTCAGGTGTAAATGTAAAAAATCAATTTCTCTGAATTTTCTACTGTAACTGACGTAGTGTACGCTTTCAGGCTTTACTGTCATTACATCAGGAAGACTTCTTTTTACCCGAAGTAACCTGGAGTGCATTCAAGGTGTACTATATTTGTTCAGAACATTTGTTCTCTGAGAAACGAACCCATGAACGTCACGTCTCTAGCAGATGAGCTGCAGCTCTCAGGAGTGCAATGGGTTTCCACTGGAAACCTTATTTAGCTCCACAGCAGCCTCTCCTCTCCAGTGCAGTAGCATGGTGCAAAAGCACTCAACTTTATCGGAAAAGGTCAGGATTAATTAATGATCATTAAAAAGCTATTTGTGTTTTTGTTTTAAACAAATACACCATAATGAGGACCATAATAATCAACATGCAATGCTATTTTTTCAAATCCATTTTATATTAAAAGGCCAAAGTGCATTAGCAGACACAAAAATACACACACACACCAAAGAGGTCAATGCACACTTACCATTATCTCATCCTGAGGCACGTTGGCATAGCAACAGTAGCAAAGCAAAGACAGGGTTTAAGATAGGTAATTATAAACTGGAAATGGCAGCAGTGAGAACAGACAAGATGTACAGAACACAAAAGTAGCAGAAAGATGCTAGGACAGTTCACAGCACTAACACAAGACATACAAAAACCTAAACAGAACATGCTGTAAGACAATTCATGATATCCATGATGAATAACAACAGATATCTTGATACATATATTTAGACATTTAAAAACTACTGGAAAATGCTTAATAAAATTCAGTCTAAAACAAGGGTAGGCCTATCATGCTCTTGAAGCTTTTTTTGTTTGTATGTTTTTTTGCAAGAGTCATGCAAGTTGCAAATAAACAGATTACATATTACTTCACATATTACATATCATTTCTTATATTTTTATTAATTTAATTCAAATAGTTTTGTCCTGCTCTGCATAGTTTTAAAAGCTAAACAAAAAATGGGGCTTCTCTCTTTTTACAAGATGATTTGATTTTGACAGAAACCTCTCTATCATACATTTCTTCAGCTTCACATTTTGGATGTAGCCGTCCATGCTATACTAGAGGATATATGTATCAGATATACAGTAATTGCATGGTCAATCTAGATGTTATTTAATAACTGATTAGGAACTGAAGAGTTCATTTGCAAAAACAGATAACTCAGCTTTTTAAAAAAAATTTAAATCATGTTTTTTTTATCCTGCATTCCCATTGATATCAGTCAAACTGCAGTTGGGTTGTTTTGATTAAATAATAATAACTAAAAAAATACAGCTAACTAACACAATAAAACACATGATCTATGAAAATTAATAAAAACGGAGTTATCTTCGTGTTATTCATGTTTGCCAGTGGCTAATGAAGCACTTTTTTCAACCAAGCCCTTCCTAATTATTTCTTACTTTTTAAAGAGCATTTTACAAAACAACACCAACCACTGTTCTCAATAATTAAAATCTCATAAAATGACAGAGACTGAGTGATGCAGTGTCCAATTATAGACCTGCGTCTGCTGTTCCTACATAAGTAATGTTTGAGTGAGGCAGCAAACATCTGTCCAGGCTGTGTGAGGATGCACGCAGGACGCAGCATCTGTTCATTCTGGCTTGTGCTTACCTGATTGCCAGCAGCCTTTTTCTTATTCATCTGACTGCTTCTCTGCTGGGCACTGAAGTGATACACAGAAGGAAAAAAAAGAAGAAATATCTATAAAGAGCACAAAACGACTGAAACTTATGGATATCTAATAGCCACAAGACCATTTGGCATGAGTTTGAATTTTGGGGGTCATTGCCAAAAAAACAGATACTGACTTCTTAACATGACCTCCTAAGGGCTGGAATACACTACAGATTTAAAAAAAACTAAACATTATGCACTTGCCAACTTTGGTTTCATGCACTAAATGACTGACAATCACACACTATGGCTTTTAAGTCATTCCCAACACAACAAACTCTCACAGAAACTTGACTCACTTCTAAGAGATGAATGATAAATGAAAATAATATGTGCTCTAAAATCGGCTCAAATTATGAAACATTTCTGACATCATTCGATCGGATGGAATCAGTCTAAAGCTAAAGAACTGGAGTTGGTGTCCATCATACACGGTCAGCTCCGACTGCTGACTGACTCTGACTCTGACTCTCGGCAGCTAGCATCAAATTGTCCAGACTGCAAATCCAGGCAAAAGATCTGTACAAAAGTAGTGTAGTGTATTCCAACCTTTCAGCTAAATTGCAAAAGCTGGAAAACAGAATGGCATATGCTGGCCCACATACTAGACTATGATCAAACTCACAATAGGACAAACCAGCCTGGCTAGGCTTCACTCAAAAGTGGTGATCAGATTCAATAATAAATTCCATGGATTTGATTCTGCCAAAAGATTTATAAAGGTCGAAACTGATAGAAGATTAGAATATTAACTAAAATGTATGGCAAACAGACTTTTAAACTGCAAAATTACTGTACAGTCACATTTAAGATGTCTATTTGAATCAGTCTGTAGGTCTACTGTGCATATCTAGGGATCACAGAGGACACAATCTCTGTCTATCATCACTGCGCCTTTGAAAAAGGCTCTCATTTAATGATGGTTCTTCTGAATTGCTCTACAGAAAGCATTCATTGAACGACATTTTCAGTATTAGTTTCAGTGAGCCTGATGACCTCCTCACAGTTATGTTGGAGTGTTCTAGCTGTTTGCGTCTTTAAGTGACAAACAATAATGCTAGTAAATGGTTAACAATGTTCTTACTTTGCAAAACCGATGAAATCCTCATGATTGGTGTTCATGTATGCTAACTCGATGTCAATTAGCAACATGACCTAATGGCAGGAAAAGAACACACATGTCACTACTTATTTTTCAGTTGAAGCTGTAGCTTGGTTTTACCACATGAGTTTGTATATGTGAGGGTTAGCAGGTACCTGATTCTTGGTGCGACTCTCTCGATCTCGGATGTGCTGGGTGACAATCCTCTCCATTTCCTCTCTAAGCATGGGGTACTGAGCCAGCTGTCCCCAAAAAAAAAAACACATACTGGATCAACTACAACAGCTGAGACAATAAGCGGGGCTTATTGTTCAAGCAAGTCTTATTACTGCAGACAAATGGACAAGGGATTTCAGTGATTATCAGTTCATGAATGGAGCTCACGGAAAAACATGGATATTCACCCCCCAATTAAAATAATAAATTCTTATATGCACGAAGACAATGAAGCCTAATGTAAAAATAATCATTTAATTGCTGGAAAAGAGTTTTGCATTATTTAGCTGACAATTAACCAAATCCCCCATCCCCATTCTCATTATTACAATGTGTCTCGATTTTTTATTTATTTTTTATAAATGAAATGTATTCTGGGAAATGCAATATTTTACTATTTAAACAATGTATATTTTTGAGAACTTTTTGTGTGCCACAATTCAAACATAGAAAAAAATATTCTTTTTTTTTTAATTAATTGAATTTAATTACTTTCTTCAATTAATTAATTAAAGGGGTCATATGATGTGATTTCAAGTTTTCCTTTCTCTTTGGAGTGTTACAAGCTGATTGTGCATAGATAAGATCCCTGAAGTTGCAAAGACTAAAGTCTCAAAACCAAAGAGATATTCTTTATCAATCAAAAGACTCTGCCACGCCCCCCTAAAACGGCTCGTTCTAACACGCCCCCACATATCTACCTCACTATGTGAAAATATTTGAATAATGCCGCCCAAACGTTCATGCAAAGAAAGAAGGCGTGGTTTCAGGAACAGCAGTTAGTGTTGAAGCAGCATTAATTAAAAAATGTAAATATTTTTATTCAGGGGTTAAATGTGACCTGTACATGTTCTTGACACAGGCTAAAATGCACTCAAAGTGGCATCATATAGGGTTGATAAAATTAGCATTTTGATCAGGCTCCTATTTGTAGGTTCAGTAATATCACTTTAATTGCAATGAATAGGTTCTTTTCTTTGCCATTAAAGTGAAATAACTGAACATAAACATAGAAGCTTGAGAAAAAATTTTAGAAGAAAATTTCAGATGGCACTTAGAGGCTTTTGCATCTGAACTCTTCATATATGGAAAATTGAAACAAGAATTTGGTGTCAGTAAGATTATTTAATGTTTTTGAAAGAAGTCGCTTACCCAAGGCTGCATTTATTTGATCAGAAATAAAGTGAAACACTAATAATGTGATTACAATTTAAAACCACAATGAAACCTTTTTCCACTACTTGCATAGAATGTAATATAATCCTGTGATGTAAAAGCTCCAGTCTTCAGTGTCACATGATCCTTCAGAAATCATTCTAATACGCTGATTTGGTGCTCAAGAAACATTTCTTATTATTATTACTGTTAAAAAAAAGTTGTGCTGCTGAATAATTTTGTGGAAAACATGATTCCAAAATGTTTCTAATGTGTCCTGTTTCTAAAGAACAGCATTTATTAAAAATAGAAGTATTTTGTGACATTCTGATCAAATGAATGCTTTCTTGCAGAATAAAAGTATAAATAAATTTTAAAAAGTACTGACCCCAAACCTTTGAATTGTAGTGTATGTGAAGCTGTGGGGTTTTACCTTCTTGGTGCACTGCCTGACTGTATTGACCAGCTCAGTGATGACAAGGTCCACACATTTCTGACATGGCTCTTTGATCTTTGCAATCTGCCGTTTAACAATAGTCTCGAAGGCCATGTCTGGAGTAAACAGACCGGTTCTGACAAGTGAAAGGGATGAACAGAGCAGTCAGAGATCTAAATGATGTGCTTTACAGTTGTTTGTCATTGCAATTCATATTTCATGGCATGGTTCTCATTGTACAGTACTTTAAATCTAGCACGCAGTAGCTCAGAATGTCACAGTAACATCAAAGCGAGTTTGATCTCAGAGCAGGAGAGCTGTTGAATGTGTGTGACTGTGTGTGTCTGGGGTAGAGGCAGATGCACACCTGATACCGTGGATGTTCTTGATGGCGTAACTGATCTCCTTACGCAGCTCTTTCTCATCAAACTCCATCTAGTCATCATTAGCAGACACAGAAACACCTACTTGATGTAATTTGAGAGGATATACTGTAATTTTGCTCTTTATGATGAAATTACCTTAACCAGCTCAAAGGGGAAGCGCTCGTGAAAGATGCGATTGATCCTCGCACCTCCAGACAGCTCCACTGTGTCCACCTGATCTCCTGAACCCTCAATGCACTTCTCAAAATCCACCGCAAACTGCTGCACCATCCTTTAAACCAGAGAACAGTGTTTTATGTGCGAGTCACAGATTCAACCCTTCAGACAGAAACACACACACATGTATAATGATAAACTACTGTTCAAACATTTGGGGTCAGTAAGATTTTTTATGTTTTTTAAAGAAGCCTCTTATGCTCAGAAATATTATTACACTATTATTATGATTTAAAATAACTCTTTTCTTAGGCTCTAGCTCCCCTCGTGACCCTGCAAAGGGTTTTTAATATACTTTAAAATGTACTTTTTAAAGTACATTAAATGTTCTCACACACGTTTGATATCCTTTAAAATGCAATTTATTCCTCTGAAGGCAATTCTGAATTTTGCTCAGTTTCAGGGTTCAAGAATTCTTTTATTATTTTTTCAGGATTCTTTGATGAAAAGAAAGTTTGAGAGAACATCATTTACTTAAAATAGAATTCTTTTGTAACATCATAAATGTCTTGTCACTGATCAATTTAATGAATCCTTGCTGAATAAAAATATTCATTTCTTTTGACACCACCAACAACAAATCTTTAAAAATCTGACTCCAAACTTATGTGCATGGGCTGTAAGCGTTCAAATGTGCAATACATATCAGACTCACTGTAGCAGAGCCTTGGTTTTGCGAGAAGGATCATCAGGGCGGAAGTGCTTGTACTCCTCCACCTCTTTCTCAATGGACAGTAGCTGGCTCTGAAGTTTGTTCCTCAGTCCTGGCAGAGTGTCTCGGATGTGGTTAGTTAATTGCTAAATGAGAACAGAAACCCTTGGTTACTAGTCAGAATCTCTCTTACAGTAAACATGATTTGTGTTTGTTTATAAATAACAATATACGTAAGGCTATATTCTTCTTTATCAAAATGGCAGTGGGGTATATAAAAAAACATGCAGAAAAACAATTGCATGAGTGACTCTCGCTGTCATTCAACCTGGTTAAGAACTTTCTGTAGGTACGGAGTCCCCATGCGATCGGCCAGGTGACGGTAGGCTGGATGGGTGAGGAAGAACTTCCTCTCCGCTGCTATTGCAGCAGTGATGTCCTTCTTGCCATCAATGTCCTTCTGACTGCGGTTCACAACCCCAATGTAGCCTACAGGGAGCATCCAGTTTGACATTGTTACAAACAATCAGCATGACCAGACGTAGTACACTGGACATAGTCAACAAATAACTTCGAACCCATTATCTTTCAGAAAATGTAGAAGTATAGCTGTTAAATTACTTTCACAAGGTGGACTATCCCACATTTTGATTAAATAAGCTCTTAAATGTAAAGTTATGAGGAAATAAATGGGAACATATATTAGTAACTGCATTTGGAGAGTAAATGGTAAAATTAAGTGTAATTGTATGTGTTTTTCAGTGAAGAGAAAGACGTGTTGGCGTTTAATGTTCAGTTATGATGGAGTTCGGTTATTATGGATGGCTACATGATGACCATGATATGTGTTGCATCAGTTAATGAGCAATAACAGCATTAATGCCAGTACTGAGACCAATCTCTTCCTACCTGCTCATCTGATGTTGCATATAGTAACAATAAATGTAATTTTCTTTAGCACACTATTGCTTGTTATTGTCTAAAATAATAACATAACTTAAATCCAGCAAGTCATTTGTTTAAAAGAACTTGTTTTAGTCTTGTATATGTATAGAAAAGTTTTCCTTAAAGGAGACATATTATGCCCCTTTTTACAATATATAATATAAGTCTCTGGTGTCCCCAGAATGTGTCTGTGAAGTTTCAACTCAAAATACTCCACAGATCATTTATTATATCATTTTGAAAATGCCTATTTTGAGTGGAAGCAGAAGCATGCTGTTTTTCGCGCCTGTCTCTTTAAATGCAAATGAGCCGCTGCTCCCCGCCACCTTTTCCAGAATAGAGCTGCGCCTTTACAGCTCGTATCTGCTAAAAACATCTGTTTTGGTTCTGATTATCATGCTTATCGCGCTGAAATCATGCATTTTAAACCATGAGTTTAAACTTCTGATATATGGTTTTCTGAGTGCACATGGACAGAAAGCGGCTGTCACAGCATGTGAATACTAAACTAAGTTCTCATTCACACACAAGTTTACGTTAAAAACACACGAGTTACAAAAAAGCACTTAAAACCTGGAAAAGTCAGATTTTCATGATATGTCACCTTTAATTTAAATAAGTTCATTGAATAAACTAGTCTAATTTTAACAGGAAGTGTGTTATCTAGTAAGGAACTGGGTAAATTGAATATGCTATGTGACAAGTAATCAATAATGTTATAACAATGTTCTCTGCTGGTGGAACGACCTGCCCAACTCGATCCAAGCAGCTGAGTCTTTAGCCATCTTCAAGAAATGGCTAAAGATACGTCTCTTCCATCTACACTTGACCCTCTAACACTAGCACTTTCTATTCTATTTCTATTCTATTTCCATATTTTTATTTTATTTATTATAAAAAACTTGACCCTCTAACATTAGCACTTTCTATTCTATTTCTATTCTATCTACTTTTTTCTTTTTCTTTTTTATTAAAAAACCTTGCTACGTGTACTGCATTAGACTAATCGGGATTGTCACAGCACTTGTATATTGTTTCTCTTTTGTTGGTTTGATTGCTCCTATTGTCCTCTTTTGTAAGTTGTTTTGGATAAAAGCTTCTGCTAAATGATTAAAAGTAAATGTAAATGTAATGTGAATAATAGGGGAGAAAGGTCATCTATAAGTGCAGAAAGAATAGCAGCTGCTAAAATGCACTGGCAGACTTAGACTTAATAGAGCATCAAAGGCTTCAAAAGCAAAAATGTCCTCTACAGAAGATTTCTCCCTGAAGTGTGTTGCAGGTTTAATAGCCATTTTTTGCTCTCCTGGATCTTTTGAAGTGTTTTTGTGTCTAAGTGCCCTTATAGACAAATACATATATAAATAAATGCCTGACCTCTTTATACATTTTGCATTTGGCTTTCAAGAGACCAGACACATTTATTTACCATTCAGTGGTGAATAAATATGATTTATCATCAGTAATCAGAATTGGTCAAACTGTCCCCCCAAATATTTGATATGCTTGATGCTGCTCTGCTGTACTCCATTATACATTGCTCTGTATGTTATTAGGATGGTGCAAAATAAGCTGTAAGCAGTTACACATTAAATATTTATCTACGGTTTATAACAGAAATGTTAAATGATTGACAGTAACACAAAAAAATACTAATTTTGTCAAATTATGCCATTTTAAATGTAAAATAAATAATTTGTGTGATTCAAGTAATTCAGTTTGTATTTGAATGTGACAAGACAAGAAACATTAACTTAGTCGTTTTCAGCATATTAGGCATAAGAGTGACTATGTGGATACTGTGAATATATTTAATGAACACAGTTTCCTGGAATCCTTTCAGTAAAATAAAAATATTATGTGCAAATAGTTAAAATAGTAAACAGTAAATATAAATTCTTGTTCTTTTACTATTTTTCTTTCTTTTTTCATATTTTATTTTCCCTTAAAGCCCTTTTAAATCATGTAATTATTTAATTCCTTTAAATAAAAATGACCAGTACATTGGTGACAGACATATTTAACCATTTAACCAACTGAATATTTTAAAGCATAAATTAAAAAATAAAAATAACAGTATCTTCACTCATTCAGGCCTGGGAATCACTGTTCATTGTTATTTACAAATTGTCCATGACCACCCACTATTTATGTGGAAAGTGTATGAATGCTTTCTCTTTGCACACGGATTTTACCTCTACGTAAAGGAAGAAGCTTGTTCTCCAGGATGTCACGTGCATCGGTTCCTTCATCCATTAGATCCAATTTAGTGATCACACCTATAGTTCTCAAACCTACTCAGAAACACACAAACATTGATGCATGATCAAATACAATTTTACAATGAAAAGAGCTTTACAAATCTCACATCAAGGTAAGCCTGCAAGTATGCAAATATTTTAGAACATTTTTAGTCATTGCTGGATGATGACCCACCCTGAGGGTCCACCTCCTTGGCAATCTTGAGGGCATCTGAATTGGCCAGGTCAGAGTTGGCCGGAGACACAGCCAGCAACAAGCAGTTCACCTTAGTCACAAACTGCATTAGCATATCCCTGATCTGAGACTCAATGTCATGCGGCTGGTCCCCTACCGGCACTTTGGTCATACCAGGCAAGTCCACAAGGGTGAGATTCAAAACTGGCGATGAAAACAAGGGGTGACAGGATCATATGTCATATTTCCCAATGCATGGTTATATGTAACAGAATATTTAGATATGATCATGGTTAAATGTCTGTATGTGCATGAATGTAAGTACCATGAGACGAATAGACGCGCAGATTGATAGGGACCGGTGAAATGCCTTTGTTTTGGCCAGTGATGCGATCTGTCTCTGCCTCAATTTCCTGACGAACCTCATCAAAATCTGTAAACTTCTTCCCTTTGCAATGCAAAAACTCAGCATATTCTGGAAATAAGCAATCAGAAATTTTAACAAAACTGCTTTTTAGTTTTGCCTTAAAGGAGCACTTCACCCAAAAAAATGAAAATGTATCACCTTGTTTCTTCACCAGAAGAGATTTGGAGAAATTTAGCATTAAATCACTTGCTCACCAATGGACCCTCTGCAGTGAATGGGTGCCGTCAGAATTAGAGTCCAAACAGCTGATAAAAACATCACAATAATCCTCAAGACTCCAGTCCATTAATTCACATCTTGTGAAGTGAATAACTGAGTGTATGTGAGAAACAAATCCATAATTAAGACGTTTTTAACTTCAAACGAGCCCTCTATGGAAAAAATGGCTTTCTTCAGTGAAGAAGTCATCTCATCTAAATCAGGAGAGAAATATGCACAGATCAAGCACTGTTTACAAGTGAAAAAAGTCCAAAACACTTCTAAACATATTTTGGTGGATTTTGATGTGAGAGGACAACAAGCAATGGACTTAATCACTGGAGGAAGTGTTATTATGGATTATGGCTTCGTATTTTGGCTACAAGTGATGATTTTAATGTTAAAAATGATGCCTTTAATGATGGATTTGTTTATTACAAACAGGCAGTTTTTCACTTTACAAGACATTAATTGATGGACTGGAATCGTGTGGATTACTTGTGGAAAATTGTGATGTTTTTATCAGCTGTTTGGACTCTCATTCTGACGGTTTTCCAACGCCACTCATATAATGCAGAAACACTCATGAAGCAATCAAAACACGCGCAACGCGCACATGTATTTATACTGGTGCAGAATGAGAGGTACAAGTACTGTACAGCCTAGCGCATTTCACACAGGCTGTTAGTGTCACTTTCGCCAGAAAGTCGTGTATGCTTCAGGGTGAAAATAAATGACGTTTATAGTGAATGCCCCTATAAATTGTCCTATATTTGCGATTTAGTTTTAATCCAAATGATGCGTGCTAAGTAGGGATGTAACGATTAACTGCGAGCCGGTTGAAAATCGATTCAAATATGTGACGATTCAAATCGGTTGAGATGCTAAACAAATCGCGATTCATTTAGGGGTAGGAGTTTATATGAATGTATGTCTGAGGGGAACTTACTGTCTTTAGAAAAGCTCTCTCTCTCTCTCTCTCTCCCTCCCTCCCTACCATTAAGTATAATGTACATTATACTTGGACAATATATTGCTTGGACAAAATGCTGCACATTTCTTTGTGAAATTGAAATATAATACTATAATAATATACTAATATAGCACTTGCATATTACTGCTCTTTTGTTGGTTTTGATTGCTTCTGTTGTCCTATATTGACTCTACCGTGCGACTCCACCGGGCAGGACACCGGCAAAGGACATAAGTATCGACCTCTTTCCACTTCTGTTTCAGTTTTTTATAAACTATTTCTTACTATGTGTCAGTAAGTTGTTGTTATTTTAGCATGTGTTAGATAGGTGTCGTATTCCTATAGGTAGATGGGGATCAGCTGAGAGTCAGCTGATGCGAGCTTGACTAACGTGACCTGCCAGAACTAATGTTATGCTTGATTTCTCCAAAACGTTTCTGGTGAAGAAACAAACTCATCTATAATTTGGATGGCCTGAGTAAATTTTCTACAAATTATAATTTCTGAGTGACCTATTCCTTAAAAACATGCCTTTAAAAACTACAGCGCTTTTTGTCTTTCTTCTAATGCAAGCAAGATATTTACCAGTAGGGCAGTTGATGAGCTGCAGCACTAGGGGGCGCCGAGTGACAATACCAGAGCCACGAGGCAGAAAATCCCTAAAAGGAAAAAGAGGCAGCATTCATTGAGTCACTTTGTTTTTATATGCAAAGAATATCAAAGTGAATTTCTAACATACAAATATTACATAAAGAGATGTACATTTTCTTTTTAAAAATCCGAAGAATAAATCAGTGCAAAGCAATGCAAAAAATATAAATACTTTTATAAAGTCATGCTGCTATGTTTTAAACTGCTTTTACAAGTCAATGAAAGTTAATACATTTAATTACCGTGAATAACAACTCTTCTTTTTTTAATCTAACGATGACTCTCAGTGTATATTCACACTAAAACAGCTCATCCTGAAAAACAGATGTACTGACTTAATTAAAAACATGTCAGTGCTAGTGCTGCTCTGGCAATTTACTGCATAACTCAGCTTTGTACTTGTTCTAGATATTAGTAGCACTAGTTAAATTTTTCATATATGTCTGTTGCCAGTATATTCGTAACTAGGCCTCTCTTAGTTATGAGATTTGGAGATAGGGTTGAAGAGAGAGCTCTCTAAGGAGTGTGAGAGAGTGCTGTGAGTTCTGGCCATTAGGCAGAAGTGCTTTCAACATTAGTGGATATGTTTAGAAAGAAGAAAAACATGTAATTGCATTTCACCACTGACCACCTTTATGGATTTCAAAGACTGGGTGTTTAAAATAGCCTCTACACAATCTAATCTCTATTTGTAGGTAGCTAATGTAATTTACGTTATTTTTACAGTGCAATTATGTAATTCATATTGACTGTGTTAACATAATAAAGTAATTATGATGGTTATATACAGGTATCTTATCATAATAGGTTCTCGAATGATCTCTTATCATCCTCATTGAAGTGCTGTAATGTGCAGAACAATAATTGATTAGGATGTTTGTATAATAAATATAGGGCAAGAGACTTTTTATTTTAGGACTGCTGTGAATTACGTTCACTAGTTGTCAGTCTCAAAACACAGTCCATATTTTGTAGGATATAAGGAAACCTAAATATATGTAGTGGTAGAAATTAGGTAGGAATTAGAAAAATACTGAGAAAATACTTCTTACAGTTAGTTTTTCATAGAAGAGCAGCAAAAATCTAGTCATTGTTCATTATTTGTCAGAGTAACTGTAGCTTCCTGCGGAGTTCCTTTTAGTTTTATGGCACGCTACAGACCAACATTAACAGTGCATACTGCCACCTACGATACTGGAGTGTGTAAAATCATGGCTTCATTGATCTCATCTGAAATTCTTCTAATAAGACCAGTTTCATGCAAAAAAATTATTAATGCCTTAACATTTGATGATGCACTGCTTAAGTTTTTTCCTTTCTTCAGTTTAACAGAACAAGCTCTACACTTTCTTTGCATTTACAAACCTCACATTTATCTGTGTTCACTTTGTTCATAAGAAATAATTTATTATTAAGTCTTGTGTGTCCTAATCGTAGTATTGACTAACTGATTTTCTCCAATATAGAAGGCTCATATTCCATATTAAAGATAGACTTTGATTTGATTGATTTTACAAACCTCCTGATAAAAAAATTACTGAAAAGAAAGAAATTAGTCAAATATTTTTATAATAACAGTATCATATGATGTACAGAAATAAGCTGCCTGCATGTTAACAAGCAAACAATAGTTTTTATTTGAAATTGTTTTTTAATGACTTTGTAAAAACCTTTTAAGACAGATCTTCTGTGAGCTTTGAAGTTATTAAATAAAAATTATGTCACACGCTTCTGTTTAAACTGTCAGTCAGCATAATTTCAACTATAATAGCCACATTTCAAATGAAGAACTACACTTCACATTATTCTTAAAGAGAACAATCCACAGCAAATCAGTCAGGAAGAGAAAAGCAGTTCAGCATCAACCACCCACTCCAATGAAGCACTGTGAATGATGTAATCAAGCTGGTAATTAAATAAACAAGTCACTCTCTCATACTATATATATGTAAATGTGTGTTTTTGAAAGCAGTCTATTATTTGATCAAAAATATACCAAAACATTGTGAAATTATATTTATTACAATTTACAATAACTGTTTAATTTTAATATATTTTAAAATGTAATTTATTCCTGTGATAAATTGAAAATAAAATGTCAGACATTAGGGTTGGGCCAACAGACGATGCCATCGTCCATCGCCGATGGCTGATAGACATCACGATGTTGAGCTGACATCATGATCCCCCCCCATACCCCCCGCAATCCGCTGCATCCCAATACCATGTTCGGAAAGAAAATGACGTGTGTACGGAACCCGTAAAGGGAATACAGTATCTCACAGAAGTGAGTACAGCCCTCACATTTTTGTAAAACTAGTCGCATACAAAACTTTCGTTTAAACGTCAGTCAAATTAGTCGTCTCGCACATCCCTAACTGTGACATACTGAAGCAGAGCATGATCCCCTCCCTTCGGAAATTGGGTAATTATACTGTATATAAATTGTGGGCATCAGGCAGCCACTATTATGGCTGGCATTGAAACTGCTTTTGAATGCACGATCGCTTTTTAGTTTCACTTTCACTTTTGAGATTCGCGATTGCACGTACTCTGTTTATACTATGGAGCGGAAGTACTTACTACACATTTTACAAGATTAGACTTTTGTCAGTGGTGCTGAGGATCTGCAAATCATTCGCCATCGTCCTCAGTCATCTCTCCTTACTCTGTTTATGTGGTAAGTGATATTTTATGTACTGTAATGTAACAGGCAACCGTTAGCAATCGTTTTCTGAATACGGATTCACGCTTCCAGAATAGGTAAGAACTGACATTGCAGAGTTTGGGGGTTGATAATATTTTTCAAGGAACAGAACTCTTTATATATTTATATAATTATTTATTTAAATCTCTATTGAGAAAGTGAATAGAAAAAAATATATATATATTTTAGGAACCATGACCGCTGCAAAAAAGAAAAAAAGGTGGCCACTGCTGAGCTCTATTTAAAAACAAAGCAGCATAAAAACCAAACTTTCACAAGCACCCATGACAAGCTTAATGCTGCACTTCTCATTTATTGACACACATAAACACAGTGTCTTATCTGCTCTTGCAGACAGTTTAATGACATTCATACAGCAGCTGTGATATCCTGCTGCTTTCCGCCGGACTGCACCATCACATAATTAATTGTCACGTCATCATGCTAGGCCACATCAGCATGTGCCTCCGTTTTAAAGGCCATGTCTCATTCATAATGACATCTGTCTGATAAATTGCACCATAAGTGTCAGTGTGAATGAGTTCATGTTCGTTCAACTCATACATAAGTCCAAAGAACAGTTTTATCTACGTGGAAATGAATCAAGCATGAAAGAAACATAAGCTAAGATATTTTAAAGAATGTTTTAACTGTTTTTGTCCATACAGTGGGTTTCAAAACAAAACTGAACCTAAATAAATAAATAAAAATAAGGCCATTTTCTTTCTTTCTTCAGAAATGAAAGAAAATGAAATCCTTTCTCATCAAAACGACATCCGTTTTTCTAAACCTCTTCCAAAAAAGATTTTCTTTCTTCTGCTGAACACAAAAGAAGATATTTTAAAGAATGTTGGTAACCAAATACACGGCACCTTTATTTTTAAGAGTGTAGTTTCTGGTCCCCATCAACTTCCATAGAAATTGTTTTTCCTTACTATGGAAGTTAGTGTGGGGACCAATTGACTGGTTACCCCCACATTCTTCAAAATATCTTCTATGTTTAACAGAAGAAAGAACTCTTGAAAACAACTTGATGGTGTCTACATGATGACAGAAGTTTCATTTTTGGGAGAACTATGGCTTTAAATCATTTACCAATCCTCATGTTGCGTCTAAACCTTCAAAATATCTTCCAAAAAATAATTTACAAGGTAAACGACAATTAACTAATTATTAAATGACAATTCTGTCATCAATCAAATGATTTTCCGATGAACGGTCCCTTTAAGGGCCACATATACAGTAGTATTGCAGTTGTGAAAACTGTAAATCTAGCCAAGCAGCACACCACATTTCAAGCCAAACAGCTGTCCTCGTACAGCATTGTGAAGTCTGTCCTTGTAACAGCTGTGAGCATTGTACTGCCAGTCAGTGGATCTGTTTGTGGCTGACAAGCTTGACAGACTCTTTAGTGTCCACAGAGCTCACAGTGTAGCGTGACCAATAACACTGAGTGAAGGCCCTGCTGAATAACAATGAAGGTCTACGAGGCAGTGAAGAACGTCACAACGTTACGCGCTAGACTTAATAGCAACCTGCAAATGATGGGGATCTACGCATATTTTGACTCAAACACCCCTCTGTGTTGCAAATCCCTTTGACACATAAAACAAACATCCCTGATGGAAATACAAGCTTAAACCAGCCTAAAGTGTTTTGCTGGTCTTATCTGGTCTCTCCACAAGTGTTCAGCTGATCTGCTAGCCTGAGCAAGTGCCTAAAGCTATCAAACCACACCAGACTGAAGAGTTTGATGGCCAGCTAAGATTAGCAAAACATATTAGGCTGGCTTTCTTAACCAGAGATCTTAACAGAGATCTAATGAGATAATTAGATTTGAATTTCCTGAAACAAATAACAGCACTTGCACAGAGGGCAAGTGTTAAGCATCAGAGACGCTTTGTTGTTGTCATGACACTTAGAATAATAGCCTACATGTTATTTTCTATCAGCTGTGCAATTCGCCATGAAATAAATCCAAGAAAATATGCATACAATGACACAATCACTCGTATTATGAAATGTGAACATTCTAACAATGCCAAGTCAATGAGAGATTTTCTAACCTTAATCTTAAAATTATTTTAAGTGGGAAACTTTAGAAGTTATCTAAAGAAGTTTAAATGGAGCTGAATTAATTGCTTACTGTACAATTTTTCTCATGTACTCACTATATATAATTTATTTATTTAAAGATCAGTGTCTCTTACAATTAATACTTGGTTCATATAATGTTAACCAAATCAAAACAGTGCCACCTTCACAGATTTTGAAAGAACTGTCCTTGGTCCTGAACACAAGCAAAGCTCAACTGGCTGTGAGCCAAACACAAAATAATGATGCTGTTAAAATATAAAGGATGTTAATTAGTAAACCTGGGGCAGATATAGGCCTATATTGGATAAAACATGTGCAATAAAATAGCAAACTCACTGAGGAATGAAGTAATGGCTGCTGAAAATTCAGCTTTACCATTACAGAAATAAATAAATTAAAAAGAAAATAGTTATTTTCAGTTTAATAATATTTCACAGTATTGCTGTTTTTAATGCATTTGTGATCAAATAAATGTAATCTTAGCTAACATATGACACTTCTTTCAAAAACATTTAGAATCTTAACTAATTCAAACTTTTGAATGGTAGTGCACACATCCACAGCAGAATTAACTTGTGTACCACCAACATTACTCTTAGTTATAACAAAAATGGAATGGAATTAAATTTTAGTTTAAGCAAGAGCTGATCTGTCTCAGAGAGTCATATAAATGAACAGATATAACACATACAATACACATTTTGCCATCATTTATTGAGCTGAATGTTGTTCCAAGCCTGTATGACTTCCTTCCATGGACCACAAAAGGCAAAATGACAGTCTCAGTCAACATTCACTTTCATTGCATGGACAAAAGATGCAATCAAATACGAGTTTGGAACAACATGACGGTGAGTAAATGATGACAGAATTTTCATTTTGGGTGACCTAATCATTTAAGGATCAAATCGTCCCAATAATATTGGTTTCAACTTATTCACAAAATTCCATTAGCATTCCTTCAGGATTTTGACTAGAGTGAACAGAAAACGAACAGCAGGGAAGAAAACAGGCCTATGGCTCACATATGACCCTCTGACACCAGATACAAGCAACCACTGAACATTAAACCCTTGACTTAGATCTTTTTTTTATATCAGCAGCCTCTAAATGCCTTTATACCTTTTATATACAAAACCCTGAAAACAGTCTAATCAATGGAAGCATAACATCATTATCTGAAGCATAGGTGATTAGCTGTTTTTCTAGCTTGTAAATTAAAAATATATGACACAATATATCACATAAAAAACATTTTTCTTCCTAATACATAAAGCTCGCTCGCGCACATGATGCCCAAAAATGCTGGTGTAGGTGGGCAGCTCGCTAGTATGACGGCCTTGCAAGGACACACACACACACACACACACACACACACGTCAGCCATGAGCATCATTCTCTGTCAATCTTCTTCACGAGGCTGCTGCTGCTGTCTAAAGCAAATGTACAGCATGTCGAGAGACCGAGGCAAGCTTCGTGGGCTGCTTGTCCCGCATTAAGTAAATCATGGTAAAACAGCTTTATTTTGTCAGTTAAGGGACAATGCATAACAAATGCACCTGATTTATAAGCGTAACCGGCTTGAAAACAGAGCTGATTTATAAGCGTAACCGGCTTGAAAACAGAGCTGATTTATAAGCGTAACCGGCTTGAAAACAGAGCAGCTCTTCACTGCCATGAATAACTAACTCGATATCATGATAAATAAACATTGGTTTTGGTACGCATGCATTATAAGTAATTACTGAATATGATTGTGTCAGGTGCAGAAAGGCAAATTAATGATACAGAAACACTGGATGCATGTAGAGTGATGCTGCCCATCAATTTGTCATCAGTCACTTACTTCCCAACGAAGTTCTCCAAAACCGAGCTTTTCCCAGCACTTTGGCCGCCGACCACTGCGATCTGAGGAAGGTCCAGGTTGGCATTTTGTCCGATGGCAGAGAAGGCGTCCTGCAGTCTGTTTACCAGAGGAATCAAGTCATCCATTCCCCGATTGCCCATCTTGTGGGATAAATAACAGGCTCTATTTCACAGTGAATGAAAAACCGATGTAATCGACCCTGAACGGAGCCCTAATTGGCAAGCCCCGAAATATCTAAAAGCTGTCCCTTGCAGCGTTTCCTTCAATTTTCCAGGCACCTTGGCGAATCGACATACGTCCTCCTCCCTAGGCGCTGCTCCCTGCCTGTTCACCACCGCTATGAGATCTGCTGCTGCTGGAGCGACGCGGAGATGAAGCGCTGGATGCTGCATTACCTTCACCAGCCACTGGGTGCGCAAGACATAATCAAACGACCGTGCTTTATTCCAATATTTGTGATGTATAAAACAAATCAAACCTAAGCAGCACTAAAATAAAACACCATAAGGCATAAAGATGTTTAGTTCATATTCCTAAAACTCGGAGGAAAATTTGCATTTTCAATCCATGATATGGGTTTGTCTTACAAAAGCGTTTTTGGATTTTAAGAGTAAAATAATTTTTATAGCTAGTTAACATCAAACATTCATACATCATACATCAAACATGAATTTGACGAACTGGAACCGTTTTTCTCTGCTAATACTGGGAACATTAAAAACTTTGACCAACGTTCTTGTTAGGGTCTCTCAAAAAGTTCTGAACAAACATTCTTCTAGAACGTTCATTCAAAGTTATCTGGTCTTTAACAACGTTCTCAAAACGCTAGCACAAAAGCATTATTTCTACATAATTTATGAAGAAAAAAATTTAGTTGGACGTTTGTCTGGTTTAGAGAACATTCCAAAGCAATTCCTATAATTTTTGCAAAATAATGAAATTGAACTTTCCATTTAATGTTATGTTCGACATTCATATAACCAAGAAAATCCCCCTTTTTGAAACATTTAAAACCTTTTTGAATGTTCAGAGGAAATTCAGAAATAACGTTTTCATGACTTAATGGGAATGTTAGCAAAGCGTGCTTAGCACATATTTTTGTTAGATGGATAGTACTTACAATGTAGCTACTAATAAATAGTGTTAAATAAATAAGATCTATCTAATGAATTAGTAGTATTAAAAAAAAAAAAAAAGTAGTACCGAATTGGACAGCTGTTTTAGTCCTTATGTAGCTTGTAACTTGTTACAAAACCTTAGCAGGTTTTAAGGAAATAAATGTTAAAACGACTTACCTTACATGTTGGAGTTTATTGTGATAGTGCTGACTGTGTGTTATCCCTGACTTAATTGTCTGTGTTGAACTTTAATGCAAAGGTTTTCAGTACACATACAATAATTTGTAATTTTGTATTTTTGCAAAAAGCCATTTTCCTGATAATGTAATGCTTCTTCCGAGCCGAGTGAGGGCGCACTATAGTTAATTGTCCGTAACCTCCACACCACAGCCCCAGAGGAAGAGGAAGATGCATCTACCATAAACACTGTTGGAGTGAGGCTTGTTTTCATATCAAATGGTGAGCTGTTTCGTACATTTCAATAATGTTGTTTTAAACACATATAAGGTGTGCAGTATATGCTGTACATTGCAGGTTTTTGCCACTTGCTGTCCATAAAGCTTTGTCATAATATCCTGCACACCGCTCTTTTCAAGTGTAACACCTTTGAGCTCTGTAACGTTAAATTAATAACTGACAGTGACAGAACAAAAAACACAGATAATAAAAAAATTCAAAAAATAGAACAAGTAAATAAGGAATAAAAATATATAAATTGACAATTGTATGTGCAGGTATATTACAATAGACAGTTTTGTATGTACAGGTACTGTATATTTACTTTTTACTTTTACTTTTAGTCATTTAGCAGACGCTTTTATCCAAAGCGACTTACAAATAAGAAAAAGTAATTATTGTTGATTGGAAATTCTTAATTATTGCCCTCATGGTGTAAATGGTGATTTTCAATGCTTTAGCTATTTTCTTACAGCCACTTTCTAATTAGTGAAGCTTAACAATCTTTTGCTGCACATCAGAACTATATTCTTTGGTTTTTCTCATTTCTAATGTTTTATATGCAGATTAAATAGGTAAGTAAATAGGCTTAAGGAAACTTTTGTCTAGTCTCCCGAGACCACAGGAGGGCGCAATGAGCAAAATAATGCAGCACATTTAAATTGTCAACGCAAGGAAATA
>NW_015630979.1:574217-576962 GCF_001515625.1 Sinocyclocheilus rhinocerous
CGCTTGAGCGCACCGTTATCAGTTGTAGAAGTTGTGGTTGTATCAATAATAGACCACTAGATGGCGCGATTGAAGAATCAGAGGTGTATTGCAGGGAGCCAGCTAGAAATATAAATGAACGATGCATTGTTCTGCTCTAAGCATGAAAGTTACAAGTTTGTGAAAGGACTTGAAAATATTTTTCTCAACAAAAGGGGGGCCCAGCAGAAAAAGTTTGGGAACCACTGGCCTACTCAAACACACAATAATTAATTTAATTTGAGCCGAAGTGCCATTCACTCAGATTGCATTTAAAAACACAAGAGACGCAGTGAAAAAGGAATAAACCTCCACAAATTCGCGACGTGTTTTATAAAAGTTTAAACTGTTTTAACTTTGCGTGGCTACATCTCTTGTGTGAGACGTGAGTGCAGCAGTCGTATTTGTCCATCTAAAAATGCGCAGAATATGCGTTCTGTGTGAATGGCTTGGTTTCGTTTTTAACCCATTCAAGATCTCCCTGACGCACTCCTAACATTTGATTGTACTATTTTTGCATTCATATATACTCCTGTGAAATAGAAAAGTTATGGCTGTATAATTTCATGTTCCTAGTTACCCTGGTGTGCAAAAAAAATTTGAAAAATTAATGGAAATATAATTTGGAGATATTTTAGTCATAAGAATTTCTAAGGGTACCAATAATTGTGGCCATTGTGTATTAGAGAAAATTATTTATAAACATCAATTGGATAAACAATGCAGATTTATTTTCACAGCCTTGATCATATTTACCAAGTACCAACAATTCTGACCACAACTGTATACATATAAATAAGGCAAGACGTCAGATTTTGGTGTCTATCAAATTACATTTATAAAAGTTATTTTATATACATAGAAAGCATATTAAATGCCAGTAAAGTGTCTGCTTTAATGTTGATTTTAAAATGTCAAATGTCATTTAAAAAAATAAAATGTCAAAATATAGGTGAAATAATGTTCCATCATCATTCAGTGTAACAGATATATTTATTATATTAAGCTATATCGTATTATATATCAAAGTGAGGTGAAGAAGCATTGTGCATGTTTCACTTTTTTCTTTTTTCTTTTTTTTTTTATTTAAGAAGAGTTCAGTGCGCCTAAACAGAAAGAGGAAGAATGGGAAAAGTAATTGACAGATGAGAAAAACAAATACAGAGACATGGGAAAAATTGGTGAGTACACACTAAACACTTGAGGAGATGCCTCTACTTACACTAAGACCAGTGGTCAAATTCATTAGAAAATATGTTGTCAAATTCTATGAAAAGATCCTCAGTGCACAAATTGTGTGTTCCTTCTCATACACTAAATGATCCCAAAGGTACTGTTGGACAAATTCATTCTTCAGTCCCAGAACAAGGAGAGCCTCCTTTGAAAAAACACAGAGCTCAGAGGTAATCTTTAATAAATGTAATATTAGAGCAGACAGACAGAAATAAATCAGTGTTTGTGTTTCATGTGATACACTAACAAAAATTCACTGTCTCTTTTGGACAGACCAAACGAACTAGGGGAAGAGTCTGCAAATGGAGATAAGATGCAGCAACCACCAAAAGCAAACTCCACAAGCATATCAGACCATGAAGGTATTTGTTGACTGACTGTAGTGTACAGCACTCTGTGTTTGTCTCTTTAGCCTCAGGCAAACTACACATCTACTGAGAAAATGTCACACTCTATGTTTACTTTTGAATTACTGAACTACAGTGCTGTCAACTGTAGATCTGCAAACTTTAACTTATTGTGTACCTACACCCTGCAGAGGATGATAACGGCACTGCACAGCTTGAAGAAGACAGTGTGGATCAGAACAAAGCAGCAGAGGTGCAGTATACCAGCATCAGTATCATATTTTTTACAGTTACATATCTTTACCTATGGACTTTCCCAATAACATCAGTACATCAGTTTTAAATAATAATTTGACACTTAATACATTCCAGTGACCCTCAGAAAAATGTAACATATATCAATACATGTTTAATTGTGCTGTTTAAGCTTTTGGGGGTCAGTAAGATTTTTTTAAAGGGGTGGTTGATTGCGATTTCACTTTTTTAATGTTAGTTATTGAAAGAAGCTTTTATCCTCACCAAGGCTGCATTTATTTGATTAAAATACAGTAAAAAAAAAATTCTGTTATGCCAAAGCTGAATTTTCAGCAGCCATTACTCTAGTCTTAAAAGGGTCATGAACAGAGAAATCAAAATTCCCTTGATCTTTTGACATATAAGAGGTCATCGTACTATAAAAACATCAAAATCATCAAAAGTTTCAGAACTCAAAAGGGCTTTTCACACTTGAATTTGTTAACCCTGGGTCATCCATCCTAAACCCCGGATAAACGGAATCCTGGGTTATCTGTAATCACATTTCACACTGCTCATACCAGAGATCGTCTTACTAGGGGTTAACTGTTAATCCTGGGTATTCAGTAACAGACATTTCACACTGTACATTCCTAAACCCCGGGTTAAAGTTCTTATTTGCATATTTGCGGTGTCACTCTCACTGATTAGACAAACAGCAGGCAACCTGTTTACACGGCTTTTCCCGCGTCTTGCCAGTTATTAAAGGGGTCATATGATGCTATTTTAAAGATCATTATTTTGTGTATTTGGTGTAACAGAATATGTTGACATGCTTTAATGTTCAAAAAACACATTATTTTTCAAATACTGTACATTATTGTAGGTCCTCTATGCCCCGCCTCTCTCAAAC
>NW_015630979.1:579181-581383 GCF_001515625.1 Sinocyclocheilus rhinocerous
TCTCCTGACATGGCTGCATCAACACTACTGCTGTTCCTGAAGCCACGCGTTCTTTCTTTGCGTGCACATTTGGGCGGCATTATGCTAATATTTCTACATAGTGACCTAGATATGTGGGGGCGTGTTAGAATGAGCCGTTTTAGGTAGGCGTGGCTGACTCTTAACGTTTATAAAGAATATCTCTTTGGATTTGAGACTTTAGTCTTTGCAACTTTACAGATCTTCTTTATGCACCAAGAGCTTGTAACACTTCAAAGAGAAAGGAAAACTTGAAATCGCATCATATGACCCCTTTAAAAAAAATGTCGCCGCGTTGGTCTAGCCGCTTTAAGAATAATACCGTCGCCTCACCACTCCAGTTTACATGCTTTCCATCTTTTGACATTTCTTACTTTACTCTCATCGGCTGCTGTTTACACGACGCGCGCTTCCTGTTATTGACGTGACATGAGCCTCGCTGCTCAATTTCTGATTGGCTGTCTGTTGCCAAACGTCCAGCAGCAACAAGCAAACACCGTTCCGTTTCACACTGAACAAACTTAGCACCGCAATGCTCCGGAGCAGGGTTTCATAACCCTGGGTAAAAAGCAGTGCTAACACCGCTTTCAAATTACAGGTGTGAAACATTTCTTTACCCGGGGTTAAAAGCGGTGTTTAGAATGACGATAACCCGGGGTTAAGCGCAGTGTGAAAAGCCTTAAAATGTTCTTGTTAGTCTAAAAACAATTTATATTGAAGCCAATCTGCCAAAACGACAGCTTGTTGAATGTGCCACTCTATGATGTAATAGTGTAGTTCAGTGGTCACCAACCTTTTTAGGCCCAAGATCCCTGACCTCGGCCTTTATGAAAGACAAGATCTACCTATTGAAGAATTGATAGAAAAAGACATCCCAGATTATACTTCAAATTTGAGGCCTTTTACTTAGTATTTTAATTAGTGATGCGCCGATCATAGCTGATTCAGAATTCAGATTTTCTTTTCTTTTTTAACTAGCAAATTGGATTCTGATACCGATTTTTAAGCAAATTTATTTATTGGCTATTTGCTTTATAACAAACAAACTGGCTTTAAACAAAAATATCTAGCCATTTGAAATTAGAGGCAACCACTGCATTTTAATCATGATCTGCACGGGCAGTTGTTTTTGATTTGATTTAGATTAATTTCAGGATTTAAAACAAAAACAGAATGGTTTATACGGAGAAGAAAATGCCATTGCCATCGAAACTTTTGTCAAGACAGTTCCCTTCAGTGATACATTAATATAACCCCAGAAATGTAATGCATTTTTGTACTTATTTTACTGTTTTTTTCGGGATCTACTGGGACAGTGATAAAGATCTAAACACCACCTCTGCAGAAGATGATCAACGCCTACTTCTACATCGCTGCCTGTTTAGCCCCGCCCACCGTTTCGCGCATGTAGTGAAAGGCAACCCCAGATCTATGCAGAAACCAAACAATAAAGATGCTAACTGAAGACAACAAGATGCTGTGCAGTGCCAGGTTGTGGAAAACAGTCTTTGCATCGCCTTCCTTCTGATCCCAATGTTAGGGAAAAATGGATTAACTTTATATGAAGTTCCAGACCTCATCAGTAAGAACTTGGTATTTAGTTTACTTCATTTTACCACGGATTCGATTACAAACAAGGCACCATTTCAATGCAGGATTTTCAGAAAGATTGAAACTGAAAGACGATGCTGTCAACGTTGCCCCGCGACTTACATTAATAAAATAGCCTAGATACTAGATCGCTACATTATATTCCACCTCAGCAACGAGGTCAAATATTGCGCTGCAAAGAGAAATACTAGTTTTAACTTGTCTATAACTTGGCAAATGACCATGGAATAAGCGGGATAATCAACGGCTTGCCGTGCATTAAAGGATTTTAAATGCACTTCGCGTCGGGTGGTTCTTTGCCTCCACGTCGTGCATTTAAACTCCTTTAATGCACGGCAAGCCGTTGATTATCTCTTACTTAATTTCTTTAACGCATCCTTGCTGAATAAAATATGAATTTGACTGCAGACTTTTAAATGGTAGTGTTTTAGTATCGCTTACCATCCTTGTCTGTGTAAAGCTGTGTCCAGTCAGCTTCTGATGTAACTATTTGTAAAACACTGTTTACATGAAGCCCCACCCATAGGAGTTATCATAACAAGACATTATACACTTTGAAAAGAACTCCACCTC
>NW_015630979.1:584639-592241 GCF_001515625.1 Sinocyclocheilus rhinocerous
GGATAATCAACGGCTAGCCGTGCATTAAAGGATTTTAAATGCACTTCGCGTCGGGTGGTTCTTTGCCTCCACGTCGTGCATTTAAACTCCTTTAATGCACGGCAAGCCGTTGATTATCTCTTACTTAATTTCTTTAACGCATCCTTGCTGAATAAAATATGAATTTGACTGCAGACTTTTAAATGGTAGTGTTTTAGTATCGCTTACCATCCTTGTCTGTGTAAAGCTGTGTCCAGTCAGCTTCTGATGTAACTATTTGTAAAACACTGTTTACATGAAGCCCCACCCATAGGAGTTATCATAACAAGACATTATACACTTTGAAAAGAACTCCACCTCAACTTAATCAATAAGAGCTTATATTGTATTGAACCTGGAATACTTGTTTAATAAGAGCTGTCGTTCAGGTGCAGGGTGTTGGTACGTCTCTGAAGGTGACCATCCAGCATAGCAGTGAGAGTCGAGCCTTCAGCACTTCACCTGAAGAGACGGCAGCAGGTGCAGGCCATGAGGGCGAGAAAGAGAGAAGCAAACACACAGTTAAATTCACCTGCTACATTTGCAACGTCACCTGTACTGACCAGCAAGTAAGACTTGACTGTACATTACTGAGGAGAGGAGTCGGTTGATCATTGTGTTTAGTGAGGTGTTTGACCTCCGCAGGGCTTCCAGTCTCACATGACGAGTTTAGATCATCAGCAGCGTATGATGGAAATCCAGTGTCTGAGCAACACCTGTCTGGCCACACTGTTACCACACACCCAGCAGTCCCTGCAGGGTACAAACAGGTAGGTGATGCTCTCCGTGCATTAGAGGTGTAGTGTGTACGTTTAGCGTAGTTATAAGTATAAACAAATACGGTAATTGAACACTGTCAGAACGGTTTTGAGTCTGTGACAGTCTGAGATACCCAAGATAAGGAAGGAAACTTTTAAAAATCTACTTTAAAACACTTCTCTAATCTTTGTTTTTATGTTGCTTTCATATATTTGTGAAAAATGTTTTTACTATTTCTTTCCAAAAAATTGATACTTTATACACCTCTGAAAACATAGTTATGTATATTATATTGCATTTCTGTCAATAGATCGATGTAAATATTACACATTGCACCTTTAATGACTCTAAACATAGTATGGAAGCCTGTTTCTGCCACCGAATAACACATTTAAAAAGGTAATTGCAATTTTTTATCTCACAATTCTGACTTTTTTTCTCGCAATTGCGAGTTATAAAGTCAGAATTGTGAGATATAAACTTGCAGTTCTGAGAAAGTCAAAATTCCAACTTTTTTTTCTCAGAATTGCCAGTTTATATCTCGCAATTTTAACTTTCTCAGAATTGCAAGTTAATAGCACACAATTGCGAGTTACAGTATTAAGGCAGAATTGTGAGAAATCCCATTTCTGAGAACATATTCATTTTCCCCCTCAGAATCTGGCTTTATAACTTTTTTCAAGTCAGAATTGCGAGAAAAAAAGTCCGAATTGTGAGATACAAACTCGTATTTGCGAGAAAAAAGTCAGAATTGCAAGTTTGGATTAAAGTCAGAATTGTGAGACAAAAACTCGCAATCACTTTTTTTTTAAATTCAGTGGCGGAAACAGGCTTCCATAACAGTGTATCAAGTAAAAAGCGGCAAAATATTTTTCTTGCACTTTTATTTTCTTGTGTTTTATATGTTTTATAATAATTTATTTTTATTCTACCAGTTTATTTTTTGGTTAATCACAAGCAAATTTTGATTTCAATGCATCCTTACTGAATAAAACTTTCTTTAAAGAAAATCAACTGACCCCAAATCTACAGTAATTTGTTAGTGTACTGTATGTCACTCACATTAAAAAAGTATTCCATCATTGCCTATTGTTAAAAAAAATGACTGCACAACACTATTTAGAACACAATTGTTGTTTGCTCTGTAATAGAGAGAGACGGGTGGGTCATCAGCGCTGGTGTCCAACCTGCCAGTCTCATTTTTCTGGTGACCTCATCGAGCACAGACGAACTAAGAAACACAAGGTGACCTTAACATTAATAAAACAAATACCACCAAATCTAATCGCTATATATGTATGAGTATATGTGGAAATATCCACATATACTTGAGGAGCAGAGTTTGATTGTATGAAAATGCTATGTCTTGTCTCCTCATTAGATGGCAAAAGTATCCTCGAGACCTTTCTGTACCCTGTGTGAGCGCCACTTTAGGACTCCTCGCAAATTTGTTGAGCATATGAAGTCTCCTGAGCACAAACAGAGGGTTGAGGAGGTTTGTGTGGGTATTTTGTAGGTATTTAAATCTAAAATGTGTTCAATGAAATTGAATACAACTTATTTATTTCAACATTTGTTACAGTTAAGAAACGAGGGTGACCCAGAGGTTATGGAGGAGCTCATAACAGTGGATGCTATTGGCTGCTTTGAAGGGGAAGATGATTATGAGGAGGATAGAAATGAAGAAGAGATTGCAGTGTTTGAGAAGGTTAGTTGCATTACATCATGTGCTTTTCTAAATTAGAGTCCCTTTTGGAGTTTTTTTTATTTATTTGAATTTTGTTCATAGCATCCTGGTCATAGGGATATGGCTTTAGAAGAGACGACTGATTATGAGGCATATGATCCAGACACACAGTATGGTGAGTGCTGGACTTTAACCACTTCTCTAGAGTAGACTGTCAAAGAATAGTTTGTGAGTAAGTTCATCTGACAGACCTGACTGCTTTCTGACCCTTAGGCACTAGTTTTGTGGTCCCTGTCGCTGGTTTCCTCTGTAAGCTGTGTCATAAATTCTACCACTTTGAGTCTTCTGCTCGGGAAACTCACTGCAAGTCTCTTATGCACTTCCAGAACTTACAGGTGAGGAAAATGATGGAATTTGAAATTAATTTATGTGTCATTTAAGGCAAATCTGAAATCAGTGATACTACAATAATAGCCTTGTGTAAAAGTGGTAGATCTTTCAAATAATGTAATGGTCGGTCAGATTGTGATTAATTACACACAGTCAAAACTCAAATGTGAATTTTGAAGCTGTTGTAATTTTTTTTTAAACTACACCACTGTTAAAAAGTTTGAGGTCAGTAAGATTTTGTAATGTTTTTGAAATAATATCTCTTGTGTTCACACCTGTTTTGATTGAAATACAGTAAAAAACATAATATTGTGAAATACCTTCTACTATTTAAAATACCTGTTTTCTGTTTTAATATATTTTAATTTAAAATGTAATTTATTCCATTACTCCAGTGTTCAGTGTCACATGATCCTTCAGAAATCATTCAAATATGATGATTTAGTTCTCAAAAAAAAACATTTCTTATTATTAATGCTGAAAACGCTACCATTCAAAAGTTTGGGATAAGAGGAAAATAAGAAGAAATTAATAGTTTTATTCAGAAAAGATGCATTAAATTGATCAAAAGCAACAATAAAGACATTTAAAATGTTAAAAAAGGGTTTCTATTGTAAATAACTACTGTTCTTTCGAACTTTATGTTCAGTAAAGCATTCTTAAAAATGTATCACTGTTTCCACAAAAATAAATCTGCAAAAATTTCTGTTTTTAATTCAATAAGAACCAATAATAACTGAGCATATAATCAGCATATTAGAATTTTTAAAGGATCACTGTGACACTGAAGACTGGAGTATCGCAGGAATACATACAGAAATAAATTACATTTAAAAATATATATTCATATTAAATTCATTATTTGCAAGTTATATTTTAAATAATATTTATGAGTAATATTTCACGATATTACTGTTTTGCTGTACTTTTGTTCAAATAAATGCCTTGGTGAGCATAAAAGACTTTTTTTTTTTTTAAATAACTGACGGGTGGTAGTGAATATTTTGACATTATGTCTGAACAGCTCTGTATGATGGTCTGATCAGATGGTCCATTGAACGTAATGCAGCTAAAATACTGAGAAATATATGTGTAAATAATGTAGAAGGAATTTTTAAACAAAAAAGTGAATTCAATGCCAAATGCTCAGATTAGTATTTGATTTTCAGAAACACAATGCTCTGAAAATGCAGAAGAAGCCACCTCAGGATGACTGTGAGAGTGATGTGTCATGTAGCAGCCTGATGAGCGACCCTCGGTGCCTGGAGCGCACTGCTTCCTGTGCCAATGACAGCAGCCAAGCAGATCTCAACAGACCACACATCAATTTCTCAAGAGAGCGCTTACACTCGAGGAAGCTTAAGCCATCTAAGAGAGCTCACAAATCCAAGTCTCCACGCTCAAAACACTCTGGAGCTCCACAGAAGCCCGCCGTGGTCATGAAGCACTTAATATATACTCCACACTGTGGCTCAGGGTCAAGCCGAGAGTCACACTGCCAAGAACTACAGCACACAGAATCTGTGTCCAGTGAAAAAGAAAAGACATCCTGTGACCCTGTGCATTACTCAGAAGAGCAAGAAAATGTGAGCTCAACACCCACAAACAGTTCGTGTCATGCATCACAGTCGAACTCAAAGGAGAACACAATCAATTGAGGTTAAAGAGACAGCTGGCAAAGACCGAACAAAAATAATCTTCATGTTGATAGGAGTTCATCGAGTGTTTCTGGGAAAGTTGTGAAGAAAACGTGAGAGGAAATGATGCTACTTTCAAAAAATTTAAGAAATAAATGTTCATTTAAATACATAAATATTGTAAATCTCATTTCCTTTCATTAAATTGTATTTTATATATAATTATAAATAATTGTTGAACAACAGTTTATTCATCTAGGTTGGTGTTGT
Organism: Sinocyclocheilus rhinocerous; assembly: GCF_001515625.1. Taxonomy (NCBI): domain Eukaryota; kingdom Metazoa; phylum Chordata; class Actinopteri; order Cypriniformes; family Cyprinidae; genus Sinocyclocheilus; species Sinocyclocheilus rhinocerous. The sequence continues at coordinate 589,401 of NW_015630979.1, forward strand.
TACTTGAGCTGCAATTATTTGTTAATTCTTATTCATCATAACTATTGTTAATATACATTAACTTAAGGTATTTTTCAGCACCTCCATTTAACATCGTTTGGGAAAAGGAAGTAAAAACATTCATCTCCACAATTAATGTCCAAATCTAGAACAGATTTCTTGATTAAAATGCACACAAATCTTGTCCATTGCCCATTTTTCTTTCTTTCTTTCTTTCTTAATAAGAAAAGCTTCTAGTGTTATAGACCAGTAATAGTAATAAAAGTATTACAAATATAGGACTAAAGTTTCCATATACAATTTGGACAAGGTTGTGGACATTATTATGAATCTGGGTATAATCTCCCTCATGACCCCCATCTTGAAAATGTGACATCTATAGAGTCCCGTCCCCCCTCCCCGTCCCCCCTTAAATATTTAATTCTTTATTTATTTGCAACCTTGTACTTGGATAAAAAAGGCATTCTATGAAAATGTATGTCATTACAGACTGAGAATAGACTGTTGGTCACAGTTTGAGCTCTCTACTCTGGCTGCATCAGTACACGTGGCATGCAGATACATGTGTGTCCTACAGGCGGCGACAGAACGAACTGCAGTGCATTATGGGGCGGAGATGGCATTCTAGTACACAGACAGACGACGGCAAAGCAAGGCTAGTGCGAGACCTGTAACACTCCTGCGAGCGGACATAGATATCGATTAAAAGCACACAAACAAGCCAAGGTGTCCTGCAGACGGGAATCGGCTCTCGGATTTTGGTGATATGGCCCAAAATGATTTGATGAGCAACGCGGAGGACGTGGCGGATCAGGTAAGAGAACAGAAGGCCCTGCCAGCCAACTTACACAGTAACGTTAAATCACGGAGACCACTCTTCTGTACTAAACAGATGCTCTCTAAGTTCAGGAAAGTCCATGTCTGCGTGTATAGTTTCGTCTTGTTTGCAAATGAGGTTTGTTTGACTAAATTCTAGTCTTGTGACTAGAAGGACTGAAGTAACGTTACTACCAAGACTGCTTTGGTTGCTTTCGTGTACTAATATTTAACATTTATAACTATTAAAGATATATAAGTACATATACTTTATTTCTGTGAACCCAAAATGTTTGAATGGCATACAAACTTTATCCTCGAATCGTTTTCATCAGTCTTCAAACATCTGTTCATCTGATGAAACAAGAGTGTATGTTACTCCTAATACCCAACATAAAAGATGACTGATTAGAAAAATATGGTTTTGTTTTCCATATGCAATAGGAAATTAACAGCAGGACATTCATCTGATGCCTTTGTTTACATATCAGAATATGCATAATTTGCAGGATTATTGGATGTGTTTGGGGCCCTTTTTTCGTGCTGTTCTTGTTTTGGGCTTATTAATAGAAATAAACTTTATAAATATGTAATTATGTGGGTGTAAACTGAGTTGTGAGTGTTTTATCAAGGCTGAAACAAGGCCATCACTGTCATCAGCATCTCAGCTTATTTATTTATGGCCTAATTTTCAAAGTCATTAAGTAGATTAAACCCCAGCCAATGACAGCTATCTTCAGGTCATCTGATGCCTTTAATGTTGTTTACATATCAGAATATGCATAATTTGCAGGATTATTGGATGTTTTTGGGGCCCTTTTTTCGTGCTGTTCTTGTTTTGGGCTTATTAATAGAAAAACTTTATAAATATGTAATTATGTGGGTGTAAACTGAGTTGTGAGTGTTTTATCAAGGCTGAAACAAGGCCATCACTGTCATCAGCATCTCAGCTTATTTATTTATGGCCTAATTTTCAAAGTCATTAAGTTGATTAAATCCCAGCCAATGACCGCTATCTTCAATTATTAAGTGTAGTTTTATCACACAGCAACAGGAACAATATTAAAATTCCCATTTTTGGTTCATACAACTCTCATTCAGCAATCCTGCCTTTTATAACATGTAACAGAAGGCAAATCCTGTACTCTTCGATATTCCTGTGCTGCTTGGAAACAAGTCAAATACCCTCCAGGCACACAGACTGCGAGTAAGGTATTGACACACAGGCAGACATTGGCCCTGAGATCTCTTCCCATTCATTTGGTCTTGCTTGGTACTTGTTGAATGCTGATTGGCCCGTTTTCTTCTTAGTGCTGATGTGGATCGTCTGGGGGCGGGGCTTAGCAGAGGCCTGTGTCAAAGCTCACATAAGAGTGTTGAGTTAATCACCAGCTGGTTTAGAGAGAGTTATTATGAAACCCTGCCATGTATTGACCAAATCTATGCATTTTAGTATTCCTGCAATTTGCTTATTTTCATTCACAAATAACAGAATTCTATAATCTACCACTGGCATTTACAAGCAGATTATGAATTCTTACTTTCATTTTAACAAGCTAGCACATGTTACAGGGTTAAGCAATGAGAATATAATATCCTGTACTCTTCCTGGAAGAGTAAATTGTGTTGTCTTTATCCTTCCCTGTACATTTTTATTCAACACCTGTTGCGTTAGGAAGTGGAAAAGGTTTATTACTAGTACTCCACAGCAACCCTCTACATTGCGAGTAAATCACTTGCATATGCGACTAAATCTTCACTCTGGGCGACTAAATGATGTGTAATATTAGCCACTGGCTAATAAATTCTCAGATTTTACTCGCCAGAGTGTGAGTTGGACGCTAAGTATAAGTTTAGCTCAGATATATTTTCACTCGCCGAACACTCTGACTGAGCGCTTCAGAGTTTCACTCTCCGTCAAGCCATCTGTGATATTTTTCAGTTCATCTCAATGGATGCGCAGCGCACCTGTATTTCGCGTACCGTAAACTCTAGTGTGAAGGCGCATGACTCGCTGTCACTTTG
>NW_015630979.1:592494-606111 GCF_001515625.1 Sinocyclocheilus rhinocerous
TTTTTTTTAAACACACACACACATGCATATATGGTATATCAGTCTGGCAAGTAAACTAAAAAATTTACTAGCCAATAGCAATTCAATTGCCAAGGTGTCCGTAGAGGGTTGCACAGTGATATTTAAATGCTTGAGACGTGCTCATAAGTCATCAGTTGCAAATGGATGTGCTTTTGGCCACCTCTGCTCTGATATTGACTGAAAATGTGGGGGAAAGTGAAAAGGGTATTTGGAGCTCAGATGTTGAACATTAAGCAGCATTCATTTGAAGAGCTGCTTCAGCACTTACTTGAAGTAATATGACGCTTGTGTAAATCTAAACCATTCACACTAGGATGGATTTATGTCTTTTTAGTTTTTTGCTTTTTGTTTGACATCTGTAAGTAGATATTAAAATAGCTTTCTAATTGCATAAATCTGTGCTAGGCTATAATAAATATCCTTTATGTTGACTTGGATTACTGATCAAAAGATTTTTAAAAATGTTTTTGAAAGAAGTTTCTAATGCTCATCAGGGCCTCATTTATTTGAACAAGAATACAGTAAAACAGTAATATAGGGAACTTTTTATTACAATTTGAAATAACAGGTTTTTTTAAATATCATTTATTCCTGTGATGGAAAAGATTAATGTTCAGCAGCCGTCACTCCAGTCTTCAGTGTCACATGATCCTTCAGAAATCATTCCAATATGTTGATTTGCTGCTCCAGAAACATTTCTTAATATTAACAATGTTGAAAGCAGTTGTGCTGCTTAATATTTTTGTGAACCCAAAATGCTTGAAATGGCTGTAAAATATAAATCATTTGTAACATGAATGTCTTTACAGTCACTTTTGATGAGTTGAATGCATCCTTGCTGATTAAAAGTATGAGTTTCTTTTTTTAAAAGCTGATCTCAAACCTTTTGAATGGTAATATATCACAACATGGTCCTTTATGCTGACCTAGTATGTGTTCTCTAATTGAAGTCTATGCACATGATCATAAAGCTGTGCCTTTTTCATCAGTAATTATTGCCTTAAAATATAGACATGTTCAGAATGACATTGCATATTTATTATTTGTCTTTGCTAAGGTAAACATTACTATTGCTGCTGCATATACACCTAAAGTTGGGGGTTTTCATATCTTTGTCTTTTTGTTCATCTCTAGTTCCTTCGAGTGACGAAGCAGTACCTGCCCCACATAGCGCGTCTGTGTCTGATTAGCACGTTCTTGGAGGACGGCATTCGCATGTGGTTCCAGTGGAGTGAGCAGAAAGAATATATTGAGACGACTTGGGGATGTGGCTTCTTCCTGGCCACACTGTTTGTTTTAATCAACTTACTCGGACAGCTGGGTAAGAAGTTTGTTCAGAGGAATTATCTCTGGTGACTTGGAACATCTTCAGATTTGTATATGGAATGTTTCATCATCTGTTTTACAGGTGGTTGTATACTGATCCTGAGCAGGAATTTTGTGCAGTATGCCTGCTTTGGATTATTTGGACTCATCGCCTTACAGGTGTGAGCATTCTGTTTGTGTTCTTTAAGATTGTAATTGGATGTTATCTTTGGTTAGGACTATAATTAAGTGAAACTGTTTAATTCCAGTGCTGATCTTTATCTGTTCCAGACTGTTGCCTATAGCATTCTCTGGGACCCAAAGTTTTTGATGAGGTAAGTTCTTCGCAGGATAAGCTAGGAGTGAGTATATCATCCTGTGTTTTATGCTCTGATCTCTTGTGTTTCAGGAATTTGGCTCTGGGGGGAGGTCTGCTGCTGCTGCTTGCGGAGTCGCGCTCTGAGGGCAGGAGTATGTTTGCTGGGGTTCCCACTATGAGAGAGAGCTCTCCTAAACAGTACATGCAGCTGGGTGGCAGAGTCCTGCTAGTGCTTATGTTTATGACGCTGCTGCACTTTGATACAAGCTTCCTCTCGGTGAGCAAATATTCTCAGCATGGGAAATGGGTGAATCACAAAGAAATCTCTAGGTTAAATTTCACAAATCAAGAGGAAAAAAAAGAAATTATATTGTGCAGGTTTAAACATCTTTAGGATTACGTTTTTTTTTAGTTTTTTTGGGGGGTGACATCATTTTCATGACAATCTCTTCTGTAATGCTTGAAAATATTATTCTGATTACTATAATGCAGTCATGAAAATTGTCTGGGTAGCATTTGAGTTTTTTTTTAATTGACAGTCATTATTATTTTTAAATTAACTAGAAGATTTTTAATTAAGAAAAGATGATAGTAATAATAATAATAGTACGTGTGTATAATATTTAATAAAATAATATCTTTGTATGAAAGATTGTGTGAACATTTATTTTATGAAAATAAAAAAATAATGTAACAGTAATGAATGGCAATTATATATTACATGTTTTGAATTGTTCATATTAATTATATAATGATATTTGACATGATTTGTTTTCTATAATAAATTTGAAAATTATAAATTTATTTTTAAAAAGTTTATAAATGTTTTGTAATATTATAATATTGTAATATCTTTATATATCAATTTATTTAGCAGTCATTTTTGATCATTTTATGCATCATTGCTGAATGAATTTTATTCAGCATTCAATTTTATTTTAATATATGATATTTCTTTCCAAAAAAAAAAATCTAGCTGACCCCGTACTTTTAAATGGTAAACTGTGTATATTGTTTAAAAAATGAGTACTTTCTGCACTGATGCCTTCATCAGGACATCATCCTTAGGATCACAAACTAATCAAGGTCTTAATGTTAACATCGGCAGTTGCTTGTAAAAAAAAATATCTACTGAAATTGCAGGAAATGGCATTTAGAATATTACAATTTCTCAAAATCACCATTTTATGCAAATGTTTTGCTTATCTTTCAACACTTTTTAGAATCAAGCTTAGAACTGGATTTAAGACTTCAATCAGCCCTGTTTACATATGACTGAATGTGGAATCATTATCGTTTATAGTTGGCTTTTTCTGGCTTTATAAATGTGCTCATAAACCACATCTTATGACTTGGCAGAACGTTTAAAAGTTTTTAAAAAATGCACTAATTCCAAAATTTTGAATGAACTATATTTGGAAACTAAACCTTGATAATTTACCATATTGTTTAGCTGATGCATTGCAATTCACAGCTATAGTAATGATTATATTGCAATCATCCATTTCACCACTAGAGGTCAGACGTGACCAGGTTTTCTGTAGCCTACGTGATTTCTGTAGTGTTAAATTTAGTTGCCTGTGTCACAGTTTCACATTAGTCTGGTGTCTCTCTGACTTCCTTTTTCTAATGTGTCTGTGTTTGGTTTTAGATCTTGCAGAACCTGGTGGGTACAGCACTTATTGTTCTGGTAGCAATCGGTTTCAAGACTAAACTAGCCGCCCTAACCCTGGTCATCTGGCTGCTGGCGATCAACGTGTACTTCAACGCTTTCTGGACCATACCAGCCTACAAGCCCATGCACGACTTCCTCAAGTACGACTTCTTCCAGACCACGTCGGTGATCGGAGGCCTTCTGCTGGTAGTAGCACTAGGTCCAGGCGGAGTGTCCATGGATGAGAAGAAGAAAGAGTGGTGAGACAGGACTGAACTCAAACGGCTCACTCGCTCACTCAGTAGTTTGCCCTTTGGCAACAGCTTTCTCACAGAGCAGGTACACTACTTAGGGAGGAAAGAGCCAATTGAGACGTGGCCTCACAAACACCCCAGGACCAACAGAACGACCCGCTCTCCACATCATGCACTGTCTTGTGTGTTCATCTTGCGTGCTTACTGAATTATTTTCACCAGCACTTTTAGACATATTAGTTTATCATATTTATTTTCTAAGGTTCGGGTCAGATTCTGTTATTTGAGAACCTCATTGAAAATCTGAAGCATCCGTGTTATAAAAGCTGCAATCATGTTGAAAAAATAACAAATTTATCTCCTTTGACATCTTTCTCTGCCTTTTTATTTTGGTGCCAATTGCAAGTCAGCAAACCAAAGACACATCCTTCAGATATATATATATATATATATATATATAAATCTTTCTTCTTTTAAGTTTCGCAAAGAGAGATTCCTATTCGTGAATATTTTCTGCCATTTCAAAGTAGTTAAATGTATAGACAAAAAAGTTTAATGGCCATTATGAAGAGCGTTCCATTCCATTCTGAAGATTCATTAGCTTCTCATGTCTGTGTAAGAAGCTGTTAGTTTATTTGCGTGTTCGCTGTCTATCGTCAGGTCACTTTGAAGTTTACAAAAAGTGAATTATAGTGTTTCTCGAAACAAGCAGAGAGTGAGATGACAATATTGAAACCCTGTGGTTTGTCAGACTCGGTGTTTATCCTCTTTGTACAAAAAAATGACCGAAAAATAATGGTTTTCTAAGTGTTTTAAATATGTTTTGACATATAAAGGGAAAAGAAAAATGTCGTTGGTTGTTTAATTTTTTGTTTTTTATCTTTATTTTTATTTTTAGTAATCAATAATAAAACTAGTGATTTTCAAAAACCAATCCTTTTGGTCTACATGACATGAAAACAGATGAATGGTCTTTGAAGGCGGTTGTCTAAATATAAAAAGAAATAATGTTTGAGCTTTCATGTTCAAAACAGTGGTCATCATGTTAATGTTTCCCAAACCTTCACAACAAGCAGGAAGTCAAAAGACAATTTCCCCAAACATTCAACACACAAAATGTGAAGTGGTCAGATTTTTTGTAGGCCTAATCTTTACAGATTCATTAGCCAACATTGCATGCTACAAGAAAGCTTGACACATTAGTGTACTACACTTATAAATATATTTTGAAATAAATAGATTTTTTTTTTTTTTAAAGAAAATCCTTATGAAGTTATTTTTTGTAGCCTATCTGTCTGCAGATTCCTCCTTGAAAACCCCTCAAAAAGCAAAAATGTGACTCTGCGGAAAGTCTCCTCATGTGCATTATATTATCTTGTACGATAAGAGAACACATAAAATAGAAATATTTAAGGTTTTACTGTAGCAATAATTACATTAACTGCCGTTATCAGCGGAAGATCTAAAGCAATGTCATACGTTTGTGAGCAGTAGAGGGCGCTAAAGCCGTTTCTGGTTTATGAGACTTCATGGCGACCAGTTGCTTCAAGCCATTTTCTTACATGCGATATTTTAGTCTCATCATGTAGGCGTAATGATAGATTCAGTTACCCACTCAAGTCTTCAAATAAGCTATTGCTAATCTATTAAGGTAATTGTTGTTGTTTTTTCTTTACTGTTTCTGTTAACTACGTATTGGTTAGAACGCAACGTGCACAAATACATTAATCGATATTCATACTGAAATGGAAAGTTTATTTAATCCAATTATATCTGATATGATATTATCTTGTATTTATGTAAATCTAGAAAAACTGCTACTGACTGTATCAACATGTTCCTAGCATGTTTCTGCAATATTCACCCTTTGCTCAAGTGAATATAAAGTCTTATTTTAGGCTTATTTATAATGTCAGTTTGTGTTAAGATACTACTGGCATTTTTAATGTCCGTTTCTAGCTTAATGATTTGACTACCAAACAACTATTTAATATTTTCACTGTTATTAGCCACGACAAAATGAGACATGTAAAAAAAAAACTAACAGGCTAATAATGGATTAATATAAGTTATAGATTATTAATGACCAATTATAGGCTTATTTAGTAAAATCTAAAGAGTAAACAATTACGAAAAAATGTCAGTTGGTTTATTATTCATTATCAAATACAGTGATTATTACATTGTTTAATATAAGATACGTGACAACTTGCCCTGCTGTGACATTTATGATAAACACAGCTCACCTTATCTGAAATGCATTCATTAGATGACTGGATATACTGTGGTGTGGACCCTGTTTCATGCATGTCTGCACTTTTATTGTGTTCACATGCTATTACCAAAATACTATGATACTGGAACTTTAGCTTACAGGATTCCTAACTAAAACTTTAATTATTCTGATATAAAAGAGGGCTTTGAAACAACAACAAAGGAACTGCTATCAAGAAAACACATTTGTCTGGTTTGACTTAAAAATCTTAGTTAATGAGGTGTAACCTCTTCAACAACATGCCCTGCTCCCCCTGTAATGATTATTCTGTACCACTGCAGTACTTCTTTGCAAGAGTGCTGTTTTTAGTTGGCACCATTTGTTTTCCTTGATAAATCTTTGACTGTAAGAAATGTATCAATTTAGGTTTGATATTAAGACCAGGCCCTCTGGCAACACAACTGGCGGTCACTGCTTTCCCTTTATCTGTTTGTTTTCCTCCTCCTTGAGCTAAACTCACTTCCTCAGCCTTTAGCCAAGCAGCAACTGCTCTGTGAAGGAAACGTTATTTATAAACAAATACTGCCTCCTTTTCTGGCCGCAGTAGCATGAGTTTGAAAAGATGCTGTTGGTACAGCAAAGTTCAGCCGCAGGTCAATGGAGATACCACAGGTTTACCATACAAACCCTATTCACAAGCCTCTAGTTAAAGGTATAGGCAAGGAGATGGAAGAATCCAGCATTCCCGTTGGCATAGTGAAGGTCTCAATGCCTCTGCAGGAAATGTGGGAACGGTTAAAGATCAATGCAGCACTTTAAGAGAGTTAACCTCAGGCCACACTTTGAGTCCATCTCTGTGGGGTCAGCATTTTGAAGGATAAGGGTGACAAGGTCAGCCTTCAAGTCCCATCAAAAAGAGTTTCTTCTCTCCTTGGGTCTGTTCTCCTCCTTGGATAGTGGCAGGAATACACAGACAATGATTTGTCACCAGAAACGGCCCTGATCATTTCCAATTTCATGGGAGCCAGAGAAGAGGCCAGGATGGTCATCCACAGCTGGAAGTGTGTGTGTCCACTGTGGGCCGGACCATTGTTAGAGCCCCAGCCGCAGGCCACTGTGTGTGCGGGACGCTTTTACTCCGAGCACCCCGACAGCCAAATGTCACCATTAACCATGCGCTGCAAAATCGGAGGCATTCATGAGCGACGCTCCTCATAAGCCATAAAAAGGGTCATCGGTGAGGGTGGCTCAAGTTCAGCAAGTCAGATTCAATATTTCATGGGAGCCAGAGAAGAGGCCAGGATGGTCAGCCACAGCTGGAGGTGTGTGTGTCCACTGTGGGCCGGACCATTGTTAGAGCCCCAGCCGCAGGCCACTGTGTGTGCGAGACGCTTTTACTCCGAGCACCCCGACAGCCAAATGTCACCATTAACCATGCGCTGCAAAATCGGAGGCATTCATGAGCGACGCTCCTCATAAGCCATAAAAAGGGTCATCGGTGAGGGTGGCTCAAGTTCAGCAAGTCAGATTCAATGGTGTCATGCTTGTTCTGCTCTTTGATGTGACGTGTGTGGAAATGTGGCTTCTTTCTCACACTTGTTAGCACTGTCAATCATCCGACAGATCGTCTAGTTAAACAGTTGTCTGTTCTCAGTGCTGGCACTGTGAGATCGGTGATATTGTTGACAGATCATCAGATAATTTCATCAGTAGTTGATTTGTGATTGCGATCTGGTCTGAAATCAAAATGATCTTTCTGTTCTCTCATAGATGATTTTATCTCCTCTCTCTGAGACACAAAACGGCTCCCATTCTGGATGCTGATTGGTCAATACAGAGTTACATCTACAAATCACCTCTTCACCTGTACATCACGGTGTAATACCTAGAGACCAACTATTTACCTTAGCACTAGGTAGGTTGACAAGTCTGACTGTAGTGGAAAGATGATATTAATGTTAATCTGGAGTTTTATGACTTTTAGTCCATTTTAGTGAGCTTTGAGGTCAACTTTTTGGTAGTAAACTCTTAAATTTGTGATATCATGCATTAAAAATCATATCATATCAAATCATAGTTCATGGCTGTGCTTAAAACTAAAGAAATAGGAAATGTCAAAATTGGGAAAAGAAAAACAAAAAAACATTTTTGTCAAACCTTTTAGCCTTATCTCATAAGAATTCATAACTATTTGTATGTAACAATTAGCATAATTTTATATGCTAAAATTAAAGGGAGAGTTCACCCAAAAATTAATTATGAAATACTGTCTTCATTTGCTCACCCTCAAGTTGTTCCAAACCTCTATGAGATTCTTTCTTCTGTAAAACATAAAAGAAGATATTTTGAAAAATATGGGTAACCAGACAATTGATGGTCCCCACTGATTGACGTCCATGATAAAACAATACTGATCAACTGTTTGGTAATCCACTTTTTTTTTTTTAACTATCATCTTTTGTGTTCAGCAGAAAAAAGATACTCATACAGGTTTAGAACAACTTGAGGGTGAGTAAATGACGACAGAATATTTATTTTTGGATGAACTATCCCTTAGAGGTATTTAATGTAAAATATATACATATTTAATTATCCCCCATCCCTACTCTAAACCCTTTCGATTTAAAAACCATAATGGGCAGTTAAATGTACAGTGTAAATTCAGTTACAATACACTATTTTTTTTGGACAAGTTAAATACAGATGAGAAATTGCACAGAACAGAATAAAACTTTCAGTGTAAATGTGGGTAAGCGCATTAAATTAAAAGTGACCCAACTGAACGTGTTGTAATTGATTAAATACAACAAAACAGTGGTTCCAGCATCGCCGATCAAATACGCAGAGTATGCCGTTTGCATAGGACACAAACTCCTAGGAGAGATGATGCCCTCTATTTTCTCCATGTGCCCCCTACTATCTGCAGAATACTCAATTTATCGTGATAGCATACAATATTTAACATTAAATTAGCTGCATCATGCACTAGTGAAAATGAATGAAAATCTGAATTAAATTCGAGTCGTTAATATTTTTAGAAGGTAACTCGTAATTTTAAGGTAGCATAGTTACACGTTACATGTACTTACTATAGTAATTACAGTAAATCATGCATAAACACCCTAATCTTAACCCTATACTAAGTATGTATTATTTAACATTGCTCAATACTACTTTGTGTAATTAGACTGTAACAGCGCCATTTTAAAATATAGTGTAACCTCTTTCAATATAGTACATGTGGGATGTGTTATATTGTGCATGTAGTAACAGCTCCAGAGGTTGCAGCCCCTTCATGCTTAATTCAGACCTAACAGTAACAGTGATCTGAAATGTCCAACTCTGCAAACCACAAAGATCCACCTGTTGCCTCGACTCTCACGCAGCTCTCAGGTGCTCAGGGGATCTGTCAGCATCAAGCCCTCCCAGCTCTCGACACACTTCCTACAGCCCTTTATCCCTGACACGAAATCTAACATTTGCTCTTATTGTCAATGTTGGATAAACACAAGAGCCTCTTTGATCATGGCAAGAGCAACCTGTTGATGTTGTGGTGGTGGAGAGGAAAGAGCAGGAGGGGTAGATTATGCCTCACAGTGCTACAGGAAGTGTGACCGATCTGCCGGTGATTTCCATTGTCTTCTGTTGTCTGATTGACACAGCGGCAGGAGCCCGAGGGATGGTCATTGGCTCTGTCCTCAGATTTCTCTGGAGGTCACGGGTTAAATCAAGGCATATTTTGGAATAGATCAAAAAGCAAGGATTTTCTGATAACTGTCATTAGCACTGACAGAGTACGAGAGTCGTCGCTTGAAAGTGCAGGAGTGTGGAGATGGAAATGGTTGCTCAATTTATTCCGGTCCTTTTCTATTCCTACTTTTCTTTTTCCCATCCTCTGCCTATGTGGCTAACTTTTCACTCCATTCTCTCCCTCTTTCCACTGCCACCAGTTTCTTTTCTCTAGGCTCTTAGGGACTCAATTGAAGGGCAATGAGGCAGCTAATGCGCAGAAAGATAGAAATTTACTTGCTTTAAGTTCATGCTGCAGACCTCTCTGAAAGAGAGCATTCAGCTGCCCGCCGCTTCACAATAAGAAGCGATTGAATAAAGCCTGCAAGCAGGTTCTTAGCGGCTACATGATGGTTCAGTTCACGGCCCATTTGCCTCCAATGCTCTCCTCTTTCTCCCCCGCGTATTTTTTATCTTTTCCTCTCTCACAGAATGACATCTTTCGGCCGGACCCCCCTGCTGAGGAGGTTTAAATGAAATGCATTGATACGGGCACAAGAAGCAATTTGTCTCTTGAACTGTTCTAAGGATTTAAAGAGAGTCAGGGAGAGAGAAAGCGAGAGAACGATTGAGAAGGTTGTCAGAGAGAACGGTGTTACACTGCCACGTCCGATATCTGGACAACCAGGATGTAGAGTCTCTGCAAAAGGTCATATTTTTGATGATTTTTTTTTTTTTCTAGAATTTTTAGAATGACTGACAGTAATGTGTTTTTTTTTTGTTTTTTTTTGTCTTTCTTAATAAGTGGCAGGTGCATGTGCTTGTGAAGACCATCTCTCTTCACATTCAAATAGCCTCCTCTCTTTTAAGCAGAAACATTCTATAGCAGCTCCAGGGACGAGTATCTTCAAACAAAAATGACTTTTTCTTTTCAGCTCTCACTTTCATGCTGAATGCAGCTGGAATTTCATTTAATGATCAGTGGTATTCCTCACAATGCCTTCAATTCAAGATAGAAATGCACTTTTCTTCCCGTGACTGTTACATGTTCTCATCAGATCAAGTATATGTGACCTCACAAACTAAGCGCTATTTAACCTCTATAGACCGCCTCTGTCTACATGTCACGCACTCTTTCGCTCTCATTTACCCTTTCTCACCCTGAGTCTCTCGCTCTCTCTTTTCTCTCTCAAGCCTCCAGCTGTGAATGTTTGTTCAGATGGAGTGAAACCATCAAGATGAGAAAATATCATTGCACTCTCTTCCTTCTCTTCTCATTGGATTCACTGCCCCCATTCAATTTTCTGTGACTCCATTTCTTTCTCAGTCAGATGTTTTTTCTTCTATCGAAGCTCAAGATACTTTTTGGATCATCTCAAATCATGCTGATGAACTTGATTATCAGGTTTTGTTCCTGCAGCTTGAGTTCTGTTGTCATTAAACCAAAAGAGAAACAAACCAAACACTAAAACATTCTGAGATTCACGCAAAATTTTCAGTTCAACTTTTCGTAGCATAAACTATCTTCCAAAGTAGCGATGTCATACTCTATTTCTTTCTTTCTGATCTGCTTCTCCTTCACTGTTACACTGGAGTCTGGGGGCCAAAAGTCTGAGACTACAAAGACAGTCTGACTTGGAACTTGTTTATTAAACAGGAACATTGACACAAAATGTCATGGAAAAAAACATGATGAAAACAGATGTTTTTTCTTCTATTGAAGCTTAAGATGCTTTTTGGCTCAACTCAAATCACGCTGGTGAACATGATCATCAGGTTTTGTTCTTGCAGCTTGAGTTCTGTCGTTAAACCCCAAGTATCAAATACTAAACCATTCTGAAATTCATGCAGATTTTTCAGTTCAACTTTTTATAGCATAAAAATTTTCCAAAGTAGAAATTTAAGATGAATTTCTACAATCATAATGCTTTAGATTAGCGAACACTGTTCACTATTAACATTATCATGCATATTTCTAGCATATTGGCTGTCTGTTATAAAGAACATAATGCCTTATTCTGTGTGACCATATTTTAGATGGACCCTATCCCATACCTAAACATAACTGCTACATACAACTACTTTTAATAAGCAGCAAGTTAGGAGTTTATTGAGAAAAAACTCTTCATAGTAAATATGTGTTCCTTAATCTAAAGTGTTAATAAGCAGATTGTATGAATTCATATTAATTAGCCACCAATTCGCCAAAATGTAAAATAGTTACAAATTGCCATGGAAGTGTGTTGATTTTTCACTTAAATTGTGGGTTATTTAATTTGTAATGACATTTTTATAATGAAATTAAAAAACAAAAAAAGCATTGTCACTAGACATCTCAGACTTTTGCGTCTGGCTGGAATTTATTACAGGTACTGAAGCTGATATTTAGATACTTTTATTCCATCTAAAGTTTGAAGGTTGTCCTCAGTAAACACTTTATAATAAATAGAAAACTCATCAATGCATGCATAAATGGCAGTATAATGCCGCAAAATAAAAAAAAACACAAATAGGTTTTAAATGTAAATATCAGCCTTCTGAAATAAAACCCAGGAAGAGATGTATTGATATACTTTGAAAAGCTGTTTTATTTTCTCTCTCAGCATTTTTGCTCTTCATTCTTGGCTTTTAACCTCAACGTCGATCACGCAAATAAAATGAATGCGAATAGCTATTCGAACCTAACCACAAACACATTTAAATGGCTACGTCTGTCCCTCTGCCGCCGCCTCTTGCAAAGGCCATGAATTCCTCGTGCTGCGAAGAAAAGGCACATGACTATAATATTTTCTTCACGGCTGCATCTGCGGCGGCATTGTGCGTGCGTTCTGAAAGAGAGAGATCGCGGCAATCCATATTGATAGACTGCGAGACAGATTGCATGTAGGGAGACTACGTCTGGCTCATTCACAGTACCACTTCATTTATTTGAAGTTTTAATCTAATTATTAACTATTTTGGGGGATAATAAGCTTTGCGGCTGTAATAGGCGAATTGTATGCCTGAGCTCTTGTGCCGTTGAGAGCGCCGGTACAGAGGCCAATCCTTGGGGGGGTGAGGCCACTGACAAAAGCACTTGTCCAAAAATATTTTGTCAAGTCTTTTACGTGCCATTCTAACAGGGCTTACATTGGAGGCCTGAAAGAGGATGAGAAAGGCGCCTTTAAGGCTTGATTGGCAACTGCAAACACACTAAATGCTAATGAACCCCAGATGGATTGAAGATTAGCACCATAGTGTTTTCTGCTCTCTTTCTCCCCATCCACAAAAGTTTCTCTCTGTCTCCGCAAATCCCCCCCTCTTGTCCCCCCGCCGGATCACCTCTGCAGTCTGCCACCCCTGTTCCCACTCCTAAGCCCTTTTATTGCTCATTTCATACTATTAATAACTCTGAGGCGGAGAGGCGGACAGTAATTAATTCATGGGATCCAGCCCCTTGATCTGGCCAGAGGAGGAGCCTTTGTGGTGGGTTCGAGACGAGGTCCGGAGTGTGTGCAGGTGGGGGAATCGCTCCTGCATCCGTATCCTGACAGAAGCTCTCCGCGTGTTCCTTCCGTCTCCGTTATTGCACTTTGAATCTCGGATGTTTTTTTTTTTTTCTTTTTTTTTTTTTTAAAGACTGCGCACACTTTTCGGGCGAGCCGAATGCCACATACACCCCGTGTTAATCTCTCAGTCCCATGCGCACAGTCTCTCCCTCCTTTTCGGACCCTGCTGCTGTATAGAGCTGGTGGGACAGAAGCTGCAGTGGCACATGACAAAAGCAAGGCATGAAATTCAATTAGGAAAGGGTCTGCTCAAGATTTCACAGCCTTCACTGAAGAGAATAGCTTTTGATATATTGGTACTCCTATTTACAGCCCATCTAGGAATTGCTCTCATTAGTAAGCACCCCACCTCCAGCCCTCCCTGTCCCTTTCTATCTCCTTCCCTCTTTATATCTCTCTCCATTTTTCTCGTTCTCCCTCTCTCGGAGATCTGGCTTAGTTAGCTGTGATAGAAATCTATTTCTGTCTTATTGTTTTGTTGGTTCACAACATTTTCAACATTTGTCACTCTGCGGAAGTGACTCCTTAAATTGTATCTGTATACATTTTAATTTACTTGTCTTTTTTTTTTT
>NW_015630979.1:606945-626601 GCF_001515625.1 Sinocyclocheilus rhinocerous
TTTTTTTGTAATGGCTAGGACAACATTAAATGTATATTATAGTGTTTAAAAGGTCCTGCAGCAACAAATACGCAAGCTGTTGTCTAGTAATTCAGAACCTGTTTCTGTCATCTATAAGGACAAATTATTTGTTTTGGCCAACAAATATTTGGTTAATAAATATTATAATATGTGTAATATGTTTTAACCCTCATGTTGTGTTCTGGTCATTTTGGCCTGGAGAGGATTTTCTTTTTCCGGAAAATGATAGTTAATGTGTTATCACATTGGACTAAAACTTGGTCTGTGCTAATACAGGGTATAACAACTTCCCCAAAACAATTTGTACAATTTTTGTACTTTCTTGGGATTTTTCCCCACCTTCTTACACACGTGGTCTTGTTATGCTATACTATTATCAATTCAATCTTTTAATCAACTTGTTTTCTTTCAATGAGCACAGGTTTTTTATTTATTTTTAGAACTGATTTTTTTGTAAGCCTATCATTACAATGAATAATGACTTTTTAAATAAAGAATTTAAACATTTCTAAAATAATTTTAATAAGATTATTTTAATTTAAAAAAATTTTTTTTAAATAATTAATTATATAATAATAATGTAAGAAATGTTTGAACTAGATGTTTGAAACCAACATGCACACTGTGGCTAGTAAAAATACATTTTGTACACTTTAGACTTAAAACCTTATATTTGCTAAGATACACTTGAGCTAATTTCCTTATATAACAACTAGCCCTAGGCCCTCTTGCACTTAATTTTCTTTGAATATATTAAAGCTAGATATGTCCTATGTCATATGTCCTACATTCATGCACTTTAATATGGCCAGCTGCCCCTGGCCATATTAAAATAATTTTCTTTATTCAGTTGCCACCATAATTGAGCCCTCCTGAACAAATCATCCATCCATCTTTTTGTTTCCTTTATGCATTGCTTATACATTCATCCTTTCTGCATTCATGCCATGACCGGTCAAAATATCCACCGTGGATAAATATTTTTCACTCACAAAAAGTACATCCTTCAGCATTTATGTGCTATTTACATTTTATTAGAACATATAGAGAGTATAGCTAATCATTTGTGATGTTGTGCTCTCATAACATTGGTGCTTGATGGTGAAACTTTTGTGAAGATGCGGGTGTAGAGACCATCATTGTGTAGCTTGGCTTGTTAGTCCTGATAAATGATCCTTTCCTATGAAGCTCTGTGAAGTTATGATCCCCCAGCCCTCTGCTTTTGTTGTCCAGGGCCCATTGGGTAACTGATGACTGTGAAGTAATTAGTCCAGGCTTGAAAGTTGGCAGGTACGGGCAGCTGTCCTTTGTATGGATGTCAGTGTGTGCTGTGTGTGGACGGTAAAGGGAGAGAGTTTGTATACATGCGTGTGTGGGAGGGACCCGTAAAGGGCGGAGGGCAGTCTGAGCCCATCTGTTTGACTGAACCCCCCACAGCTGCGCCAGTGCAGGACAGACCAGAAGGGCGTCATGGGGACCCACCTCACGCTTGACATGCAAATAGTGACATGTAATTGTTACAAATAGAATGATCAGGGGCTGCAGTACCCTATTCGTCATACCGTGTAAAGACCTAAATATTAGGAATATGGCTTAATCATCTTTCCCATTACAGGCTACACTTGTTTACATATTTTTGGGAAATATGGTTGATCAGACACATGACTAGATTTGAGATATTACTCTATACACAGTGAACAGAGGGTCATTGATGAATAAGGACATCCACAGTGATGAAAAGTAAATCTTACAAAAAAACAAAAAAAAATGCTGAACACATTTGCCAATTCCTTAGAAATGTTATGTTTGTATTAATGGTTCATACAAAATGTTATGTCATTATTTAAGACAAAAAAATTCAAGTGGTTATATGGTTTAGTAAAAGACTTTTTAAAATCATGAAGTATTATTATTATTATTTTTAACATGAATAACCTATCTTGCCACATCATAAATATACCACGTTTAATATTTTCTGTCACTGTATGTGGTCATGTGGGTTTTCTTGTCACCTATACCAGATTTGGCAAACAAAATTGGCAAATATTAATAACACTTTAGAAAAAAAACTGCATATTCTTTGTAAGAAAAAAAAAAAAATAGATTATGCCATATAACAAGTTGCAAAAGGTTTTTTTTAATGAAACCTTTTAATGAGACCCTTGGTTTCATTCCAGTAATGAATGAATGAATGAATGAATGCTTATATATAAGGCAATAAATACATTAATGTAGTGATTCAGGTTGGTATGAATGGAATTTCTAATGTAGTTTTGAATAAATGAATCGAGCCAAACTAAACAATAATCTCACCCACTTATAAATATTTGAAATGAGAAATGCATTTCTGGTGGACAGTCAGAGCTAGACTTAATTAAAGCTTTAGGACATGTAAAGGTCTTTGCACATGCTTTGCAACATGGCAAGTGATTGATGCAAGACAAATATCTCATTCCAGACCCTCTTACTGTCTTTATCCCAGTAGAGCTGTTTGACCTGCAGTAAATGGGCTTGTACAGGTAATCAGGCCTTTACAGCTCAACTCATTTCAAAAGCCTCTTTTACCTGATGACTTGAAGGCAGAGTATATTTTGCATCCCTCATTAGCTCCATTTAACCACCATCACATATCAATAAATATTTCATCCAATCTCTGCATAATTCACTTAATTAGATTTTAAAAAAAATCAATACAATTTCCAGTATACATTTAGTTACTTTATAGAAAACATGATGTCATATTAAATGACAATAAATTTCATCTATTAGTTGACAAATTAACTCTTTTCATCCCTTTGTGTGCACTGCGCGAGTGTGTGTGTGTGTGTGCGTGCGTTCATGTGTGGAGGGGGGCTGTTCACTGGAGGACCACTCTGAGATAAAAGCGGTATGTCTAACTGCCAATTAAACATTTGCCCGTTATTAGCAATTAAACCCAATTAGATGATATGATTTCAATATTGTTTAGATTTGGACACTTGATTAGTCATAATCGATATAAATGCAACACTTAGCATAATGCTGTCAGGTTCTGGCTGCCCCTCTTAAATGCTGTGATGCATATATTACTGCGGATATTGCACACACTATAGCCTCATTTATGACTACACTCTCCGAAAACAGGTACAAAAGTGTCATTGGGTCATTACCCTATAAGGTACAAACCTAAAAGGTACATATTTGTAGTTTGTACCTTATTTACCCCTAAATAGTAATATTTTTGTAAATATTTTTGTATCGTATAATGACTGCTTAAATTGTCATCTCACTCTGTGATCTCTTTTTTTCTCAAATGATTTCAACTCACATGCATACTTCATACTAATTACATTTTATTTTTATTTTTTTTAGTTTAGTAGCTGCATAGTAAGAGGGATAATGCACAGTCAGCTGGTCATTATTTCAAAATAAGCACCCTAATGACTTTGATTGTACATTGTTACTTATTAAATGGTAAAGGTGTCAGCATTACTTGTTTTTGGGCGCCCTTTGGTTAACACAGTGGAGAAATGGGGCCCTTTCCCCTACCCGGATGAGCTGAACCTAATTACTGGTTTAAGTTTCCCTCTTCAAGTTCCTCTATCCCTCCTCTTCTGACAGGGTCTCTCTGTCAGAGCCACCCCAGATGACTGAGCATGTGACGGACGAGGTGCTATTAGGAGAGATGCAACTTGCAGATAATCAGCTCCGATTAGGAGCACCTTTTTTCAGACACACACACCTGTGGAGGAATTCAGACCCTCCCTCTCCCCTCTTCCTTTCTCCCTCACTCTTTAGTAGTGTCCAAAAACTGGAGAATGCTGCCTACACAGTTCACAGGCACTTAATAGAGGTACATCCAAATGCACTGTTTGCATTACATCCTTACTGACATGCTTTCATGAAGGTAGCATTGATGTACTTGTTTTACTTGAATTTGTTGAAGAATATTACATAAATTGGAAGCTGGTCTGAAAGGTACACTAAGGTACACTACCATTCAAATGTTTGGGGTCATTGCGATTTTTATTTATTATTATTTTTTGTTTTTATTTTTAATTTTTTTTTGTAAAATGTCTCCTATGCTCAAGGCTTCATTTGTTTAATAAAAAATACTGTAAAAACCGTAGTCTTGAGAAATACTTTGCAATTTAAGGCAACTCTTATTATTGTAATATATCTAAAAAATTTAATTTATACCTGTGATGGCAAAGCTGAATTTTCAGCAGCCATATCTCCAGTCTTCAGTGTCACATGATCCTTCAGAAATCATTCTGATATGCTGATTTGATGTTGGAACAATTCTTCTTATCAGTGTTCAAAAAAAGTTGTGCTGCTTAATATCTTTGTGCAAACAATGCCCAATGCCCCCCCCCCAGGATTCTATGATGAAAAAAAATATCAAAACAAAATTTGATATAAACCTTTTGTATTCAAAAGTATTTACTGTCAATTTTGATCAATTTAATGCATCCTCACTGAATAAAAGTATACATTTATTTTTTAAAAATCTATCTATCCATCCATACATACATACAGTGGGTACGGAAAGTATTCAGACCCCCTTAAATTTTTCACTCTTTGTTATATTGCAGCCATTTGCTAAAATCATTTAAGTTAATTTCTTTTCCTCATTAATGTACACACAGCACCCCATATTGACAGAAAAACACAGAATTGTTGACATTTTTGCAGATTTATTAAAAAAGAAAAACTGAAATATCACATGGTCCTAAATATTCAGACCCTTTGCTGTGACACTCATATATTTAACTCAGGTGCTGTCCATTTCTTCTGATCATCCTTGAGATGCCGAAAACAGGTACAAAAGTGTCATTGGGTCATTACCCTATAAGGTACAAACCTAAAAGGTACATATTTGTAGTTTGTACCTTATTTACCCCTAAATAGTCATATATTTTTGTATCGTATAATGACTGCTTAAATTGTCATCTCACTCTGTGATCTCTTTTTTCTCAAATGATTTCAACTCACATGCATACTTCATACTAATTACATTTTATTTTTATTTTTTTTAGTTTAGTAGCTGCATAGTAAGAGGGATAATGCACAGTCAGCTGGTCATTATTTCAAAATAAGCACCCTAATGACTTTGATTGTACATTGTTACTTATTAAATGGTAAAGGTGTCAGCATTACTTGTTTTTGGGCGCCCTTTGGTTAACACAGTGGAGAAATGGGGCCCTTTCCCCTACCCGGATGAGCTGAACCTAATTACTGGTTTAAGTTTCCCTCTTCAAGTTCCTCTATCCCTCCTCTTCTGACAGGGTCTCTCTGTCAGAGCCACCCCAGATGACTGAGCATGTGACGGACGAGGTGCTATTAGGAGAGATGCAACTTGCAGATAATCAGCTCCGATTAGGAGCACCTTTTTTCAGACACACACACCTGTGGAGGAATTCAGACCCTCCCTCTCCCCTCTTCCTTTCTCCCTCACTCTTTAGTAGTGTCCAAAAACTGGAGAATGCTGCCTACACAGTTCACAGGCACTTAATAGAGGTACATCCAAATGCACTGTTTGCATTACATCCTTACTGACATGCTTTCATGAAGGTAGCATTGATGTACTTGTTTTACTTGAATTTGTTGAAGAATATTACATAAATTGGAAGCTGGTCTGAAAGGTACACTAAGGTACACTACCATTCAAATGTTTGGGGTCGTTGCGATTTTTATTTATTTATTATTATTTTTTGTTTTTATTTTTAATTTTTTTTTGTAAAATGTCTCCTATGCTCAAGGCTTCATTTGTTTAATAAAAAATACTGTAAAAACCGTAGTCTTGAGAAATACTTTGCAATTTAAGGCAACTCTTATTATTGTAATATATCTAAAAAATTTAATTTATACCTGTGATGGCAAAGCTGAATTTTCAGCAGCCATATCTCCAGTCTTCAGTGTCACATGATCCTTCAGAAATCATTCTGATATGCTGATTTGATGTTGGAACAATTCTTCTTATCAGTGTTCAAAAAAAGTTGTGCTGCTTAATATCTTTGTGCAAACAATGCCCAATGCCCCCCCCCCAGGATTCTATGATGAAAAAAAATATCAAAACAAAATTTGATATAAACCTTTTGTATTCAAAAGTATTTACTGTCAATTTTGATCAATTTGTCAACAATTGTGTGTTTTTCTGTCAATATGGGGTGCTGTGTGTACATTAATGAGGAAAAAAAATTAACTTAAATGAGTTTAGCAAATGGCTGCAATATAACAAAGAGTGAAAAATTTAAGGGGGTCTGAATACTTTCCGTACCCACTGTACATACATCTATACTGACCCCAAATTTTGAATGGTAGTATGTATCTACTGCCAGTAGTGACATTCATAAGGCAACCCAAACAAAACTAGGAAGGACTACTGTTGACAGCAGTATGAGACAGTTGCTGGTGGTGTGACACAGCCCCTTTTTTTTTTTTTTTAGCTCTTTGCCCTTTTTCCTTCATGTTTGGACTTCCACAAGCCCCTGTGTGGCCTAATGCTTCTCCCATCTCTGGTCCTGGGGTGGGGGTCAAAGGTGACCTTGAGGGCCCTGTGCCTCAAGGTTTAGATGTGCCGTCCTATCCTAAAGCTTTAGCTTTATGGCCCTGAGGTTATTAAGGCTTTTCTGAAAGGCCATAAGGCTGCACTGTGCATGAGAGGAGACATGTAATGAAGTGGATAATGGATGTGAAGTGTGCTGGACAAAGCTACACATTATGACCCTGAGAGCTGATCTTCAGAAATCATTCTGATATGCTGATTTGATGTTGAAACATTTCTTCTTATCAGTGTTCAAAAAAAGTTGTGCTGCTTAATATCTTTGTGCAAACAATGCCCAATGCCCCCCCCCCAGGATTCTATGATGAAAAAAAATATCAAAACAAAATTTGATATAAACCTTTTGTATTCAAAAGTATTTACTGTCAATTTTGATCAATTTAATGCATCCTCACTGAATAAAAGTATACATTTATTTTTTAAAAATCTATCTATCCATCCATACATACATACAGTGGGTACGGAAAGTATTCAGACCCCCTTAAATTTTTCACTCTTTGTTATATTGCAGCCCTGTGTGGCCTAATGCTTCTCCCATCTCTGGTCCTGGGGTGGGGGTCAAAGGTGACCTTGAGGGCCCTGTGCCTCAAGGTTTAGATGTGCCGTCCTATCCTAAAGCTTTAGCTTTATGGCCCTGAGGTTATTAAGGCTTTTCTGAAAGGCCATAAGGCTGCACTGTGCATGAGAGGAGACATGTAATGAAGTGGATAATGGATGTGAAGTGTGCTGGACAAAGCTACACATTATGACCCTGAGAGCTGATCCTCGCCGCTATGCCACATGAATTAAGAGCATGTTAGTGCACTTAGCATAGTAAGTGCAGGTAAAATGTTAGGTCAGAGGTCCAAATATAGCATATTGCTCACTAGTTGATGGAAACAGATTTATTAGTTTTGAGGGACTTTAAAGGTGCACTCAGTCATTTTTTTTCCTCAATAGAAAAGTTTTATCCCAACTACTGTTTTGATAAGTATAAAATCATGCGCACTGACTCCAATCTTATTTTGTGTAGTATGGGTCCTTCATGGGGGTGCCGAATTGTGATCTCATGACCAGCTCTTTACTATAGAGTGCTGCGGGGATGATGCATGTTGAGTTAGCATTTTAGCACTTCCAGTTCCATTGTCCTGAAGTCACTGGTTTTTGAATAAATGCTTGAAATAAAGTCTGTGGTTAACACAAACTCAAGATATTTTCACATATTTTCATTAGCATAAAATACACCAGTAGCCTATCACTTCCTTGTGATTCCTAAAATTCCTTGAAGAGGCGGTTGCTAACAAGTGGTTGGCCAGGGCATAAAACGCCATCACGCCAAACAGGTAAACTCATTTACTCATTAGTCCACTTTCACAGCCTTGTTGTTTGTTATTGCACTCTTGCAAATTACTCTAACTCAAACTTTCAGGGAAAATGTTTTTAAATGAACACTGAAAGAGCTTTATGGTTTTGATGTTGAAGTAATGCCACCACTCTGTAGTTCATTTATATCCTACGTTTAGCTTTTTACTTATGGCGATTGCATTTAGTCTTCAAAATTCATACAAGTTTGTGAAGATTATCATGAATCCATTAAACCTTTTTTGTTTTTGCTGTAATCCCAACACAACAGAAAAGTCATGTTGGGTTTTTGTCAAGGGAACCAGGGTGATGCAAACTTCCTGGTTGGCCTACAAGAATATGTCATTAGTGCAGCATTTGTTTTCTTCAATAATCTCTAATTTTTGGAAACTTTCTGTCATGGAATAACCAAACAATGAGTGCAAATTTTCATTCATGTATGTCATGCTGCATCCACACCAATAGGTGTCAGTATAAATTCCACTGTCTGTCACAGCACTGAGATCAATATAAACCAAAATTTACTGTGTAAATTTAAGCTTTTTCTTTAGTTTATAGTCAATCTCTCTCTTCCATTTCACTTTTTCTAATGTAATACAAAAAAAGCAAAGTCCGAAGACGTGTGCTCCTGGTGCAAATGAAAATTGTCATTCAGGTGTGCCACTCTTTTTCTATTCATAAACAAACACATCGAGGCTCTTCACTGATTGTTCTTGTATTGATAACCGCATGACAATCGCATTAACGAGAGCGCGTGCTTTCATCAGTCAGTACATTAACATCTTAATATGGCCGCCTTTATTTTGGCAATCAGCTGGGGATCGTTATACGGAAACACGTTGCTTTGTCCACCTTGAAACAAATGCGAAGAATCTTCCTCTTTATTTTTTGTCTCCCTCTATTTGTCTAGAAAATAATCATCCCAGTGTCTCTCTGATAAAAGAAAGTAAAATTTGTGGTTTGCATATTGCATGTGGTTATAATCAAAACAAAACAAGAGGTACAATGTGCCATCAGTAAAACAGAATTTAGATAAGCACAAAGACATTAACGCATCAAGGTAACAGAAAGCAGAGAATTGTTCGGCGCTCGAACAAAAACATTAATTACGATTTTTTTCCACCAATCCTCCTTGCACAGCCCATTCAATGAATTGGCCTTAGAAATGTTTCTCTTTTCAGGCTCATATGTGTGCCTAACAAATGAAGCGACGCCAATTTGAAAGAATTGTCATTTTAATGAGAGCGATTAATTATGGCGGCAAAGGGAGCGTTTGCTTCACAAACAGCAACTCTGTAGGAAAGGGTGAGTAGGCTTCTCTCTGCTAGACTCCATACAATATCAAATACATTCATATTCCTTATTCAGCGCCACAATACGCCTTATAAAGTCTGACACCATACCACGTCTGGTGGAGTGCTCCGAATGGCGGAGTTGGTGACCTTGGGTAGATTGATAGAAAAAGCCTTTTTTTAATACTTTATGTATGGCTCATTCATTCACAGTTCTAAGTGTATTATGGGGTAATGTGGCTGGAAGAAATGTAAGGATCAGAATGATTTACATTAAAATAAGAATGCAGCAAAAGGCAAAAAAGTGAAAGCAATGTCAATGGGTGCAGAAGCAAACTGGAGATGTGTCATATAAGGTGAAGAGCCTTCATTGATGCAGGCTGCTTCATGAACACCTGAAGGATATCAAGATAACATCAGTCTGTCGAATCCTTAATATAGGGTCTATAAGAAAGGATAGTTCAGCTAAAAGTACAAATTCTGTCATCATTTACTCGCCCTCATGTCATTTCAAACCTAAATGTCTTTCTTCCTTTTGTGGAACCCAAAAGATGATATTCTGAAGAAACATTTTTTGTCCATACAATGAAAACTGCAGTTGGACTCCCTTATGGAAAATAAGTACATTTAAGAAAATGCTTTTTAAAAACATTACGTATTCAAGAAAAAAAAAATATATACTTTAAATAAATATACTTGTGTGAACTGAATAATGTTTTCAAGTATGAACTATAATTAATATTTGTGAACTACAATTAGGTGAAATTTAGAGGGCTTTTTTGACCCACTTAAGTGCATCTTTATGTGTAATTCCATAATTGCTTCTTTGAAATATAGTTAAAATGTACTGCTGAATATGACAAGTAATGATAAACTAAAATATACAAATTTTTAAGAATTTTGTAATTTTTGAAACTTGTTATTTTTTAATCACGCATTTGTAATATTTTGTAATAATGAAGTTTAGTACAGTATATTTAAGATATATTAACATTAAATGTAATATTGAATAACACTACAGTTACAATTATAATCTAGAATTTGACATGTGATTTAGTATGTTAGTCAACACATCAAAATTAGTGTACTTCTTTAAAGCACAACAAAAAATGATTAAAACCTAAGGATTTAAAATGTACTTTAAAGTAAAACTACTTTTAAGTTGACATTACAAAGTGTACTTAAGTGTTTTATGAAACAGCCATGGAAGTACACTTTAGTGGCCTTTTATTTCAAAATTATTATCAAATATAATTTAACATTTGGAATACTACAAGTGCACAATCAATCGAATTAAGCACACTTCTTGTTCACCAAAACCCAGATATTTTTCAAAAGTCATGCAGGTTTGAAACAACATGAAGGTGAGTAAATGATGAGAATTTTGGATGAACTATTATGAAAAAGAATGGGAACTGTTACACTTTCTAGAAATGTCTGACTTTACAGCTTCATCGGTATCTTCTCCTGCGGTTCTCTTCAGTAAAGCCCCCCTCTTCCTTATTAAATGATCCTGTAACTCTCAGGAGGAGGGCCAATTAGGAGGCTGAATCTCAGACGGATGCACTTCTGTGAATAAACATGATCGCAAGCGAGCGTACATATCTGCACTCCTGCAGATGCATGTCTATCCCCTCTTAAATTAGCTTCAGAAAATCACCTGATTGACATCTCTATTATGTCAAAAATGTATAATATTCCGTCATGTAAACTTAAATCAAGACGCATCGTTCCTGTTTACTAGACATATCTGTTTTATCTTCTATCTGGTGCTACGTAACTTCAAATGAAGCTGATGTGTGTGTGGTTGTTTGGTGGTGTGTGTGTGACTCACAGAAGCATGACAGACTCCCCCTGTGCAACACAACACACTGATTGGCAAATTGCCAAGCGTATCCGCTGCAGCCTGAGTTGCTAGTGGCAGGTAGAAATTGAAAAATGTGAAGCGCACTTTTCCGCTGATTGCTCAAAAGATTACCGGCGCTCTCCTTCTCTTTCTCAGCATCAGGTTATTTTCTGCTCCTTCCTTTTCATATAAATGCGGTAAATACATAACTAGCGGTAACTAGCGAGCGCAGTGACAAGTAGTCTATTGAGCGTGAAGGTGGGAACTGGGACTGGAAAGAGGCTCAGGGGGAGAGTGTGTCATATTTGTCACCTTGTTTTCATGCGTATGATGGCTGGAGAGAATAGAGCCGTGGCAGCTGTTGTCATCTGCTGTGTCACTCTCTGAATCCGGCCGTCCATGTCGACCTGACAGACGATCCATCCTTCCATTGATTGTGTCACTCAAGTGTTGCTTTATTTGCCTCGCCATAGCATTTAAGCACCTAACGGATTGAAAATCACCCCGGCGGTGTCGAGAGGTCTTCATCCGACTCTGGATCTTCACTATTGTGTGGATGACTGTCAGCTGCTAAGCCCACAGAGCCCTCGGTGGACATTGGCAGCCTCTAATTTACCAAGATAGGCCTGCGAGAGTGGCGGCTTTCTCCCCAGCAGGTCTACCTTTTCTCAGTCTATTAAAATTCTCCTCCTAATAAAAGCAAATTTGATAAACGCCTTTTCTACCTGTTCCATTACGGAGCCCCTGCTGTGCAGTCACACAAGAGGCTGAAAAGAGCCCTCTCCCAGTGAGTCGAGCCACCAAGAGAGCAATTAAATGAGGTACACTTACCTTACTCGCCCCTCTCTCTTTATAACTGCCTTTAAACGTTCATTTCAAAGCCCATGCTGCTCTTTCTTAGTTACAGGGAAGGAAAGAAAATGTGTGCAACTTTTTATCGTGTGTGTCCAATCTATGTTTATTGAAAGCCTTATGTAATCGCACAAAGTACAATTGCTGTTGTGTCAGAATGATTGTATTTATGAGCTGAGCATTAATGAACGGCACCATAAAGACGTAATTACTAGTAGTATCCTCGGTGTTGTGTTTAGGCCCCTGCTTTGAATTTCCGAGTTCAGTGGCGGAAAACAATTGGGGCTGATGATAAGAAGTAATTGTGGATGATAGGCTGCACAAATTATATGCACAGCCATGTTGTGTACTGCAGAGTTGTTATAGTTTTGAGTTTGGCTTCCTTTTTATTTTCAGTGTATATTTTAAAATTAGTTTTTAGTTTTGTTTTTAATATTTTAGGGTTGCCAAAGTTAATGCACTAAGTGGTATCGTTAAAGTTGGCATGAAATTACGATATTGTTATTGTTATTGCCTATTGTGACGTATGTTTGAGTGAAATGACTTCTCAAATGAGAAAAAATTTTAGTCCAGGAATTGATTGAATTGATGGATCGTTGACAGGGTGCTGGAGGAAAGGGATTGAAACTCCATTGGACGACCTTAAGGGCAGGCAATGTAAATTTTTTCATTAAAGATTAAAAAACAACAAAAAACAAACAAGGATGCACTTAGATAAATACAATAAATATTAAAATATTACTAATAAATAAATAAATAAAAAATGGTCATTTCCGATTTCATGGTGCCTAAAAAAATGTTAGGCGTTTCTAAATTTCTCAGTCTATTGTTATTGCAGGTTTAATGCAGGTGGGTAGTACACATTTCACGTTTTAGAATCAAACTAAAATCAGAATTATTTGTGGCAGACTTTTAATTAAATAAATTTTAAGTGATGAAAATTGTTTAGTTTCAGTTTTTTTCTTTTTTGTATTTTTAGTTCACTTAAAGGGTTACTCCACCCCAAAATGAAAATGTTGTCATTAATCACTTACCCCCATGTCGTTCCAAACCCGTAAAAGCTTAGTTTGTCTTCGGAACACAATTTAAGATATTTTGGATGAAAACCGGGAGGCTTGTGACTGTCCCATTGCCTGCCAAGTAAATAACACTGTCAAGGCCCAGAAAAGTATGAAAGACATCGTCAGAATAGTCCATCTGCCATCAGTGGTTCAACCGTAACGTTATGAAGCGACGAGTATACTTTTTGTACGCGAAGAAAGCAAAAATAACGACTTTATTCAACAATTTGTCTCCTCTTTGTCTCTCCGCATCACCGTAGCGCCATTTTGGAGAATATGCGCTGAACGCAAACTGCGTACGCTCTTCTGTGTCAGCCGCGCTGACACAAATTTGAATCCTGATAGTAAGACTGATTACCTATTGGCTAACTGCTAGTTGGTTAAACTAGTTCTTAAGACACAGTCCTAACATAGCCACTATGTTTATTCAACCTACCCCAGGTTCCCATCATTCTCTGTGGCTTCACAAGAATGATAAAATGCACATTAAAGCATCTATTACACACCCAATGCACATCATCACTCTTTATTTTGTTGAATTAACCTTAAAATCTTAATGTAACAAGTAGAGATAGATCTTTTCTTCCATATTGAAATGTACGTAGTGAAACAATTGTGTGCTATCTGTCAGTTTTTGATTGGATGGAGGCCGTTCTGAATGCAAGCTTGCAGTCGATTGTGAGAAAGAGGTGGGGTTTAATCTGACTAAATGATTGGAGAAATCTGATCCCACCAGAGAGAAATATGAACTGTTGCTTCAAAGATCAAACAGGTCAAAAAAAGAAACATATGCATGGATGAATCATTTACAATACGATATTTAAGATGCATTTAGAAAACGAATAGAGTGAATTTCATACTGACTTTAAAATGCTTCCTGGTTGGAAGAAAAAAATAAACACATCAAATCGTAATTACTATTTCCATAAGAACGTCCCTGGAGAACAATTGTGCACAGTGTGGTTGGCCAAGGTGTTGAGATGATTGACTTGGCCTTCGTTGGTTTGATTTTTCTCATGACCATCAAGACCTTACTAATTGATTGACTGATTGATGAGCTTGCTAATTAATTCCGATGTGCAGGTCCAGCCCCTGATTTATTGGTTAATGACGCTGGTCATTAAAAGTCACTTGGACTTTTAAACGCATACCTGAAGGTGGACCCTTATACATCTCTTCCCATGCCAGTCGTTTATCTCTCTGATCTAATGATGGTCTCTGTTCTTGTTCATAGTCCCCAGGGCCTTGAGAGTGGAACAGTTTGCAGACCCTCCATTTGGAACGATCTACTGCAGAACTTGTTTGTGTCCTGCTTGGTTTCAGTTGTTCGTATGACACAATGGAGGATATCATTTTTGGGGAGGTGTGGAGCAGTGAATTGCTCCCCACTCCACTGAGCCATCGTACACAGACCTTTTACACTCAACACAATACACACACAGCACTTACACCACGACCCGACCTCCTTTAAAACCAAACACAGCACTTAGCAGTATTTTAGCCTCAAACACACAGCCCACACACACACATCTTGACCCTGTCTGGAGCGCTAACTTTCGACAACATTCAGGTTGGACATAGTTTGTCTCTATCCTAAATGTGTCTGGATGATTAAAAAAAGAAGTAAAGAGAAAAAATACCTAAAAGTGGCATTCTGTCTCTTGCCCTTATTCACATCTTGGAATATGAAGCCTCTTTTTGGACTCTTCGCCACTAGCTTCATTTTTGCACTTACATGTTCATTTGATTTACTTTCTCTTTGTGTTGTCCTCCTCCTTTAACACTGGCCCCTCCCATTTCTGCAGGAGAGGTTTAATTGCAGGGTTACGGGAGCGCAGTGCCCCTGGATGCCGCGCGGCCGAACGGGGCCCTACCCTGTCATTTACTCACGTCAAGCTCAGCTCAGCCATGGGGAAGCTGGAGATTTTCACGGCGGGTCCCGAGAGTAGAGTGGACTTGTCTGCCCCTCAGCGGGGCCATAATGACAGATGCCTTTTAACGGCTGCATGGGTAGAAAAGGAAGGGGGGCAAACTGCGGGGGATCCTGTCAATGTGAAGGGGGATCATTTTTGTCACCAGGATGTGATGTTTTTAATCTTTTTTCCCTGATTTGCTACTTTTTGATGCCTTTATGAGTTTGTGAGTGCAGTGAGAGTTCATTTGTGTCTTATTGCTCGTGTTTCATCGCGGCTTCTCAGTGTAATGGATGAAGATGAACACAGTTCGTTGTCATGCACTAAAGCCAAATTATTATTAACTTATCACTGCCAGAGAAATCTATGTATAAAGTA
Source organism: Sinocyclocheilus rhinocerous (assembly GCF_001515625.1). Lineage (NCBI taxonomy): Eukaryota > Metazoa > Chordata > Actinopteri > Cypriniformes > Cyprinidae > Sinocyclocheilus > Sinocyclocheilus rhinocerous. The sequence continues at coordinate 622,194 of NW_015630979.1, forward strand.
TTGTAAAAAAAAAAAATTTTTAAATTCAAAGTATTCAAAATATTATTTACATGTATTAAATATAAAATAACGAAAGCAACAAAAATGATAGATATACTATTTGTTGTTGTTGTTTTATATTTTATATTTGTATTATATATTTTTTATTTTAACATTATTTTATATTTTATAATACATTTAATATACTTATTATTATTATTATTATTGCTTACAGATATGTAGTTTATTATCAAATATATTATGAATATAATTTTTTAATAATTATAAAATATAAATAATATAACTGTAAATAATTCTATTAATTATATATCTTTATAAATTTAATGGTAAATAATTATTATTATATTATTATTATTGCAAATAAATATTATTACATTTTAATGAAATAACAATTCTTTCATACAAGTTTTCATGTCGTCCAGATGATGTGTGTTCTGAAGGTGAAGAGCTGTGCTCTGTTATCCTCAGGCAGTGTGTTTGAGAAGTGCAGAACAGAAGGGGACAGATGGGCCCAGTGAAAGTCTCCATTGAGAGAGCCTGTCCTCAGGCTCCAGCCCAGCTGTCAGAGAGCACTGAGACAGAGGGAAAGGTGAGATTCACCTATTTGAAAGGCAGACAAGTAACATATGTGTTAGAATTGCTAATCTTACACAGAGGTGACTTAGTGTTTGGTAGCTGGCAGACCTGCCCCTGTGTAAATGATCCACAGATTAAAGAAATCAATGGCCATTTGAAGGGATTATCTGATGGTCATCTCTTGAACAGGGAGGTGATTCCCAACCAGGGGTATGTGTACTTGAAAGGCTTTGATTTTGCATATTTATGACTATTTATTTATTTATTTATGTATCAGCCAAAACATATCTGTTGTGATGTCGATGAAGGGTTACTTGAGTCTTACTGATTCGACTGTGCAGATGCATAAGACAAAAAAGATGAGGAAAAACTAGCTCAACTTTAGTTGCAAAGTTTCACATTTTAAAAAAAACCTCCATTTAGCATGCATGAGTAAATAGAAATTACTAACGGTATCAAAGTGTGTGTTTTTTTTCTTTCTCAAACTAACTTCCTATCTCTTCAGTCTTTTACTTGATGACACAAAATAACAGGTTGGACTATGGCAGGAGTCACACGGATTGCTTTCCTTCAGTTCATTTAGAGAAATCACTCTCGGATGAATACAGAGATGCAAACACTCCCTACACCTTGAAAAGCAGCAGGAACCAGGTTTTGTGCGCAGAGGGCCCTTGTCAGGTAACGCGCAGGGTCTCTCTGTGTTTATCACATCCACTGTCTTCTTTGTCCCTCACACTTCATCCCTGTCTTTTGATTTCTGCTCGGCTGCTCTCCAAAGGCTTTGACTGACGGTGTCACATTAAGCATGGGGAGACGCGGACGCTCGGGGAGGGGAGGAAGAGGGGTGGGCACTCTTTGGCGCAGTAGGTAGAAACTACCGTAATTATAGAGCACAGACACACTGAGGAGGAGAAAAAGAGGCCGAACACGCAGCTCACATTAAAAAAGAAAAGCGCAAAAAAAAAAAGCAAGTGTGTTTTCATGCTGAAAGAAAAGAAAAAGGGGAAATAAGTGGAGAGAGAGGAAAGTAGGGGTTTGTAATGGGAGGAAAGAGCTTAAACCGAAGCAGAATGGTCTGTTTTTGGTGGATGCATGCAACTCTTTGTATGGGCTGTGTTGTCTAGGATGCGTGCAGATGTGCGTGTGTTGATGCATTTCAGTTCAAATTTCAATGGCGTACTTTTTGTAGCTGAATATTTCACTCATGTTTCTGGTCCCTTAATAAGAACAGCAGCACTGACGCTAGTGGCATTAATCAACAGTAAAGATTTTTTATTTCTTCATCCTGCACCTGTGCTTTAGGTTTCACTTGAGTCTTTTGACCTGTTTTTGATTTGTAAGTCAAAACCTGCAGTATTTTCTACACAGACTGTCTTTGCTTGCAACTTATAACTTCTGAAGACCAAAGACCGATGGGGGACAGACTATCAGACTATTTGAGCTGTTAGACCTGGGTCAAGTCTTTACTTGTTTTTGTCAAAAATCCAAACTTATCTGAGATGTGGTGTAGTGTATAGTGCATGTTCATGACACATTTGAGCTCCCATTTCTTTTCATTTAATCTTCCAAAAATTTCCTTAATTTAAACATTTAAAAAAGTCTCTTAAGCTCACCAAGGCTGTATTTAATTAATCCAAAATAGTGTAAAAAAAACATAATAGTGCATTACATTATTATTACATATAACAATATTATTATTTGAACTGAACTGAGCTGGACGATGACATCACTGAATCAATGATGAACTGACTTCAACTGAAAATTGAGTGTTTAGTGTTTTGCATTATTACACACTATTTTAATGCTGTAAAGCTGCTTTGACACTATCTGTATTGTTAAAAGCGCTATGTAAATAAAGGTGACTTGACTTGACAACAGTTTTCTATTTCAATAAAATGTAATGGTAACACTTTCTATGAAGCCCGTATTTGTAATACATTATAAGGGTATTCTTAAGGCATTATAATGAATGCATAATGCATTATAAAAAAAACGTATATGTTATATCAACTCATGAATAATCATAACAACAGTTATAATACATCATAATACTTACGTATTTGTGGTTATAAGTTTATGATTATTTATAACACACAATGAACACCATATTAAATCTACTTCATTTACAGAATAATGGACTGTATCATATCTTGACATTGTTTATTTAAGATCTGCACAGTATCTTACTACAGCTTGTGAGTGGTTAGATGTTGAGTGTTTCCTGTGGAGCTAATGTTAATTAATTGATGTGAGCTTTATACTCCAACTGAAAAAAATGCAATGTTTTATATGGTTACATTTTATTTTGATGGTCCCCTTAATCAATCGACTATAAGCAACTTTGCAACTACATGCCAACTAACTCTCATTAGAGTATTAGTATGCTCAAGAATGGTAGAATCTAGTATGGTAGAGTAAGTTGACGTAGTCAGTTTATCTGTTGGTTGTGTTGGTTGATAAAGTGTTAGCAAATATTTACAGTAGCAGACATCCTAATACTCTAATGACTGCTAGTTGTGCTAGTTGAGTAGAGTCACTTATCAACAGCTGTTTAAAGGGTACCATCAAAATAATCAAACTGATATTACAATAAAAATTCTTCAAAGCAAATGTGTCATATTACACATTCATCTGATCTGATATCTGATAAAATTTATTATTATTATTATTATTATTACTACTACTAAGTGTAGTAAGTAAAGTAAAGTAAAGCTTTAAGTAAAGTAGCATAAGAAAAATGGCAAGATATGAGACTTATAATACATTATAACTATGAGAAATATAATCCATTGTAAAAGTGGATGCAACATGTTCATTGTGTTATAAATCATCATACTCTTAAAAGCTATAACCACAAATAAGTAAATATTATAATATATTAAAACTGTTCTTATGAATATTCATGAGATGATACAACATATAAGGTTTTTTTATAATGCTTTAAGAATACCCTTATAATGTAATGTATTATAAATACGGGCTTCATAGAAAGTGTTACCAATAATTGTATAAACAGTTCTGTGCTCTATTCAGGGAGTATGCATACTTAGAAAGAGAGTTGAGCTGTTCCTGGATCAGTCCTTTAATTTCATCTTTTTCTTTGTAGTCTCTAAGGATGGAAGCACAAAATACAAGTCACCAGTTTATCTTTTGTCTGTTCAATTGTACAATGTAAAGGGTTGCCCACATGGTAGGTACACACTACTAGGCATTTTGGTTGACTACCTACTGTAAGTGTCATAGGAACGATGCATTATAGTGCCATCCCAAAAAGGCACAAAATCACTTTCATAGACTTTTACATTTACTGTTCCCTCCTGGTGGAATGTCCTGCCCAACTCAATCCAAGCAGCTTAGTCATCTTCAAGAAACGGCTAAAAACACATCTCTTCCATCTTTATTTGATCCTCTAACTCCAGCACTCTCTATTCTAGTTCTATTTTATCTATTTATTTTCCTAGAAAAAAAAAAACATTTGACCCTTCATATTTCTTTTTATTCAAAACAAGAATATAATAATTTTCAATCTCTTATGTCACAATGTATTTTGAGAGTTACACATGTAACAGATGTGATGAAACAAACTATAACCATGCTGAAATAACTGGTTTTACACAAAAGGAGCAATATTTACAACATTTAGGAGTTAAAATATTGTAAATTCTCAATATTTCCAGATTTTCAACGACCATGAGAACCCTGTATTAAACTATGCATACATACATGATGCTGTTTTGTTTATAGTTGTTTAAGCAACTTAATTAATTATAATTGGTTTATAAACATTATTTTAAACATTATGCACTTTTTTTCACAGATAGTCATGTTATCT
>NW_015630979.1:644746-648983 GCF_001515625.1 Sinocyclocheilus rhinocerous
TTATTACTACTACTTATAAGTGGTCTTTGACCGCTTTAAGTAAAGTAGCATAAGAAAAATGGCAAGATATAAGACTTATAATACATTATAACTATGAGAAATATAATCCATTGTAAAAGTGGATGCAACGTGTTCATTGTGTTATAAATTATCATACTCTTAAAAGCTATAACCACAAATAAGTAAATATTATAATATATTAAAACTGTTCTTATGAATATTCATGAGATGATACAACCTATTATAAGGTTTTTTATAATGCATTATGCATTCATTATAATGCCTTAAGAATACCCTTATAATGTATTATAAATACGGGCTTCATAGAAAGTGTTACCAATGTAATTTATTCCGGTGATGGCAAAGCTGAATTTTTAACATCATTCATCTTTCAATCATTCATCATCTGCAGTCTTCAATGTCACATGATCCTTAAGAAATCGTTCAAATATGCTGATTTTGTGCATCAATGTTGAAAAAAGGTTGTGCTGCTTAATATTTTTGTGGAAACTGTGTGATACTTTTTTTCAGAAGTTCAAAAGAACAGCATTTATTTTAAATAGCAATATTTTGTAGTACTGACCCCAAACATTTGAATGGTAGTGTATATCGACTATTACTACTACTAATAATAGTAATTATGTTTTAGTATTTATATTTGTATATTCAATTTATATTTTTATATATATATATATATATATATATATACATATACTGTATATATACTTTGTTTTATTTTGTCATTTAATATATATACTATTTTATACAGTATAAGATATTAGTGTGGACAAAATAAGCAGAAATACTTGTAGCTGCGTATTAATGTCTATTAAAGTGGCTGATCAATAGTGTAACTGGTTGTGATGTGTGACTCTCAGGCAGAATAAATTAAACCTCCTTATGTAAACTCTCAGCTTTGAATGACTGAACCTGGATGAGCAGTCGTGAATTCAGTCTATTATATCTTAATATCGGATGCCCTACTCCTACTGTATATCAACATCGCGTTACTAAACCAAAGGATGCATAAGTGTCCAGAAAAACTCAAATCTTCACAATATTGATTTAGAAAATTGAGTGGATTGCTGCTACAAAAGAAAGATTTCCTTTAAATGGGCATAAAAACACTCCAAGTCAGGACGACGGAGGTTGTCTTGACTAGCCTTAAAAGCCCCTTTTTCCACTGGAGACTTGAGAAGTTGAAGTGAATGTGAAGGATTCACAAATTTTATCATCTGGTCTGTGGCTTTTGTAGATTGTCTTTTATTTCAAATGTAAAGTTCTGGCTGTTCTGACCTTTTAATGTATGATGGTTATAATTAACAGAGCATTCAAGCATACATTTAACAGGTAATAAAATATAAAAAGCTTTCCACCTCAATCTGAATTTTACACCTTTTGTTAGTGTTTGTGCTTTTGTTAAAGCCTGTGAATCCAACAGCATCTTGGGTCAGAAAGATGAAATGATGGCATTTCATCGAGGCTGCGCTTTTGTCACGACATTCTGCGCTGTATTGTGATCTCTGGGCGGTATTTTATCTTTCCATTTCGCACAGGTCCAGGTCATGTTTAAAATATCATCAATTACCACTTGAGTCAAGACTAAGGTCCACCCCACATAAAAATTAAGTGCTTTGAAACCCGCTACTTTTTCCTCGCACAATTATTGAAATTTTGCTTTCAGCCATAAATAATAACCGTCTCACTTCAGTCATTCACAGCAGAGAGAGCGGCTGTCTTCTCTCGAGGGCAGGCAGGAAAAAGAATCGTGTTGCATATATCTTTATGTATAAAGATGTGAGGTCAAGTCTGGTCGATAGGCAATCTCTCAGCTCTAGCGGAAGTGATGGGACTATTTGAGGCTGGAATGGCTCTGATGTAGTGGAAGGAAAGGCTAATCTGTTGCAGATGGGTTTGGACCCAGCAGGTGCGCTGGTCAGCTGGTCGTGAGACCTGTGTGGACATGAGCATTCAGAGAGGGGCTACGGGGGTAGGACAGGGTCTGGATGGTGTGTCAGTTATTGTGACACCCTCTCACATAGTGTTTAAGACTGCGGGGAACTCTTGTATGGGGTGGACTATTGTTGAAGTGTATTGTAACTTGACTGACATTTTCTGCTCAGATGCATGAGTTTTTTTTGGTACGGTATTGTCTGTTCTTATGTTCGGGTTCATATACAATATTTGGTTTCTCTTTAGTCCTAAATGTGTATTTCTATTCTACTTGCTAAATATTACCTCCTGCACCAACAAAAAGTGTTAAGCTTTGTATATGTGCTATTGTTTAAAAGTTTGAGCATTAGGCAAGTTTTTCAAAAAGTCTCTTACGCTGAAAAAAACTTTTTACTCTCATTTTCACTCAATTTTTGTTTTTAAAAAAATTAAATTTTAAAGTAGAAACACTGAAATATAATTTTCTTGTAGAAAAGTACTCCAATCTAATCTTTGGTTGTTGTTTTTTTAACAACTTGGAAAGGATTTTTTTTTTTTGTATGCACACCATGGCTGCATTATTTGATAAAAAAATACAGTGAAAAATATTGTGAATTATTATATTTAAAATGAGTTTTCTGTTTTAATATATGTTAGAATGCAATTTATTTCTGTGATGCAAAACTGAATTTTCAGCTTCATTACTTCAGTGTCACATGATCCTTCAGAAATCATTCTAATATGCTCATTTATTATTATTATTATCATTGTTGAAAGCAGTTGTGCTGCTTAGTGTTTTTGTGGAAACTGTGATACATATTTTGGCAGGATTCTTTGATGAAGTTCTTTTGTGACATTATAAATGTCTTTACTGTCACGTTTAATGAATTTAATATGCCGCTGCTGCATTTCTTTGGAAAGCATGCTGACCCCAAACATTTGAACTGTGGTACACAATTTTTTCATATAAATGCATTATAATAAAATAGCTTCAAATTGCATATATTAAAAAAGTTGATAAGTAATAAAAGTGAACACAATGTGATCAAAAGTATCAGTGAATGTTGTCGTAAGAAAGCTAATGATCCACCAGTTGTGAATTTTTCCTGAATTGGCCAGTTATTTGATAAAGACAGCTCAGTAGTTCAACGCAGAGGTGAAGTCCTCATCCCCCGAGGTCCCCCATCTGGCTAATTAAGCTTTAATTAGCCGTCTTCTTCAATCACTTTTAAAGCGTATCCCTCCATTTAACCAATCTCTCAGTTACATTAGTAGCATGTTGTCATCAAAATCAGTTAAGCCACAGCCCTCTCAATTACTCTGCCATGATAACTAATTAAAGAAAATGATTTTAAAATGAAGTCAGTTTATTAATCAGCATAGCGGTTAGGCTATATGAAAAGTTTAAGTGCATTATACAATTATCCAGTGGTTTTGCATTTACTTGTGCTAAAAGTTAATACGTGTATAATTCTGTTAAAATGATGGACTCTGGCATGAAGGTCTGGCCCTGAGTTTCCGTAAGAGCTTCAGTTCACTTCCACTCACAGGTTTCATGTTCCTGAAATGCCAGGGGCTGTAAGAGAGGTACCTGTCAGTGGTGGGAGGTCAAATTAATGATGCTTGACTTGCGTCCATTATATCCCATTAATAACAGTACAAGACCCTCTCGGCCTCCTGCGGGAGCCTTTAGACACTCATTAAGATATTAGCTATTGTTTCAGGTGATATACCTACCCTATCTAATTATAAAGAAAATCTCGCTCTCGCTGCACAATAAGCCACAAGACATGATTTACTTTCTGCTTGCTATTTCCTATTTTAGTTGTTTTTGTGCAGCATATCATATTTTCTTCTCATAAATGATTGTTCTGTATCAAGTCTCAAAGTTCTTTTAAGTCCATCTTATACACTACAATTCTCAAGATTTTTTTTTTCAGTAAGATTTTTTTTTTGTCTTCAAGCGAAGTCTTGTGCTCACCAAGCCTGCATTTATTTGATCTAAATATTGTATTTGAAATACAAGAAACACAATATTGAGAAATATTATAACAATTCATAATAAGATTTTTATTTTTTATTATCAGTGTTGGAAGTAGTCGTGCTGCTTAGTATTTTGTGGAAACCATGATACATATTTCTCCAGTATTCTTTGATAAAGTTCAAAAGAACTGCATTTAATACAAATATAAATCTTTTGTAATATTATAAATGCCTCTAGTGTCACTTTTAATTACTTGAATGCATGAATGCATCCTAGCTAAATAAATGTGTGTGTATATACAGTATATAATATATATATATA
>NW_015630979.1:649247-677677 GCF_001515625.1 Sinocyclocheilus rhinocerous
TATATATATATTTACTTAATATATTTATTTCAAATATATTTAAAAGTATGTATGTATATACTGACCCCAAACTTTTGAACTGTAGTGGAAGTTTAAGTTTAAGTGAGTCATTTAACAAACTGCTGACTGATTGTTTAATTATTGTTTTAATTATTTCCTCTCATCCATATCATTCTCTTCTGTTATTTTGCAATCTCTTCCTCTCTCTCTCTCTCTCTCCTTTAATTTGCCTCCATCTTCTAGATCAGCATATCTGAGGGTCATTCTATCTCTGACACTCAGTTTATTCAGGTCCCAGTCTGAAGCAGATTCCACGAAACCTGTGGAACAATGCGTGCAGGCGCTCAATTACTAAATGAGGGCAGTAAAATGTTTGGCCGCTGTAACCTAAGACCTGGACCTGTGTTGTTCATCCTGTTAAAGAGCAGGAGATGACTGTGACACAGAGTTCAGACATTAGTCACACTCTCTGCTCTTGTGGAACCAAAGCTGGGGTTACAAAACAGGGGAAAAGCTACGACAAGGCTAATTATAGTTTTTAGTCTTTGTTGTACGTTTTTTTTAGACAGGCTACAGCAGTCTTTACTGTTCATGCAAAAACACAAAAATTGCTTGTATTTATTTTGTACATATAAAATGATAATCAACTAAATGTTTTAGGTAAGATTTATTTATTTTAATTTTGAGTTTTTTAATGTTTTAATTAATCATTTAATTAATTAACCAACATTTGCAAGAACTTGCTTAATCAGTGTTTGTCTTATAATCTTGCTCCCAAACTGTTAGTGAACATTCTGTATTGTCATGCTGAATACATTAGTATGGCTGTTTCTAAACAGTGGTGAATTGTGTTTGGTTATGCAAGAGAATCAGTGTCAGTGCTCTGGTTGGAGGACCACCACACATCCCTGGTGGTCTGAGGTCTTCACTCATGGAAACTGATCCGAGATTTGCTCTGCTCCTTCTCTTTAGCAGCAAATATTGGAATTGGAAAAGCTGATTAAAGGCAGTCAGTATGATGCTTCAGAAGTTCAAATATCATTTCTGTTGATATTTAAAGGGTGGCGTGTGTAATTTTTTTAAGTTAGAATGCTTTCTGCCATTACATTTTCTTTTTTCACCTATAAATATATGTTTGAATCAAGAAAGATTTTAAGGTGTACTTGTTACACATGTTACATGTACTTACTATTATAATAAAAATAAATTATGCATAATTAAATGTAAGTAACCCTAAGCCAAACCCTATTTCTAACCCCAACCATAAGTACATAATTCATATTATTCAGTACTTAAATGTATAATTACTGTAACAATGACACCTTAAAATAAAGCGTAACCAAAAAATGCACTTATAGTGCATTCACCCCAAAATTAAAATTTGCTGAAAAATTTACTCACTCTCAGATCATCCAGGATGAGTTTGTTTTTTCATCAGAACAGATCTGGAGAAATTTAGCATTACATCACCTGCTCACCAATGGATCCTCTGCAGTGAATGGGTGCCGTCAGAATAAGAGTCCAACCAGCAGAAACGGAAACAGCAGTTTAAAGTCAGTTTTAAAGCCTTAATGATGGATTTGTTTATTATAAACAAACAGCTTTTCGATTCATAAGATGTTAATTGATCGACTGGAGTTGTATGGATTACTTGTGGATTATTGTGATGTTTTTATCAGCTGTCTGGACTCTCATTCTGACGGCACCCATTCACTGCAGAGGAAATTTCTTCAAATCTGCTCCGATGAAGAAACAAACTCATTTACATCTTAGAAGACATGAAGGTGAGTACATTTTCAACAAATGTTCATGTTTTTGTTGAGCTATAGTTTCAGGCCTTTTTATATGAAATGAAGTGCATTATTGTTATTTAATATTCAATATGATAAATACAAACCAGGTCTGTTTAATGGCACTTTCAGTTCCCAAAACATTGATAACTACACTACTTTGTCTTCAAGAAACTTTAAGAAATATAAAAAGTGCTTTTCTAATTATTTTTTTATTGTTTGTCATTGCCCCATCTCCAAAGCAAGTTCTTTAAAGGGGTCATATGATGCTGCTAAAAAGAACATTATTTTGTGTATTTGGATTAATGTCACACTTGATCTTACTCTATCCATTCAGAGCTGCAGCTCTCTGTCTGCCTCTCTCAGATTCCACAGTAATGATATTCTTATCAATCATGTGGGAGATGTTACAGCTTTAGTCCTCACTCGCCCTCCTGCTGAGACTTAATCTCAGCTTAGACGCAGTCCCAGAGTCCTCTTATGAACACCAGAGTGTAAGTCTAGTGTCAAGTATTGACTAGACTGTGAATAGAGGTGAGTGCGTGAGGGGTGTCTAACCTCTCACCAGCTGCTTGGCTGTTCATTCGGTTTGGTCTCCGTAACACCCCGGGGTAGCAATAATGCAACAGCAGCTTATCCCAATCAATACCTTCATCTCACTTTTGGGGGCTTTACTGCTGAGTCCCCAGAGTGCAGTCGTCTGTTTGCAAGCACAATTATGGCATGTTTGATCTGTTTTCGATGTTTTTCTTTTTCCTTGGGGGTTGCTGGGAAAACATTTGCAAAACAAAACTGTGCTCTCATAGGGTTATGTATTGAACTGTTTGACTTCTGTGGAGGACATTTAAAAAATTAGATCAAGTAAATAAATCTGAAAAAGGGTTCATTGTATTATTTTAGGTTTTTGGTTTGCTTACTATTCCAAACTTACAGTTTCTGTGACACTTTATAATAAGTGTGTTATATGTGTTAATTAATTATGTATGATTAACTACTCTTTACAGCATTTAATAATGTTAATTTATAATGTTCATTATTTGTGATGCATAAAATAAACACACAACTTTTTATGCTAAAATTTAATTTAATTTTAATTTTATAGAAATTATATTTTATTTAAGAATGAATTCTGTTAAATATTATACATTGTTAATTCATGTTAACTATTGTGTTAACTAACTATAACATATGTGATATTATGCAAGTAATGCAGCTTTCCTTCATCTTTAAAGTTGTAACCAACAAGTAGAGCAGGTGAGTCAGATTAATGCATTTTTTGAGTTTATGCTGCTAAAAAGGTTTTGTGCGTTAGTCCCATTCACCCTCCTCCCAGCATGCACTGGGGCATGAATAATTCATATGCATTGTTTGACCATTTTTATTTACATTGTTGTTGTTGATTTGTTTTGTCACATTTAGTAACATTGTTTTTTTGTCTCATAATTTTATAAATGATAAACTCATATATCATATGATACATTTCATAATAATAGATTCAAATTTTATTTTAGCATGTAATTTATTCAGTGTACCATTAATATTGATAAAAAATGATTTTTTTGGTTTTCATGAATAATTTGTAATTTCAAAGAATTTCTACGTTTTTCAATGAATCAAAGATGTTGTAAATGTAGTAATAACATGGTAATAACATGCAAAAAGTAGTTTGCTCAGTGACATGTACATTTCTTATGGAAAATGTTAGATGATGCAGATAACAACCATGTAAATAAAGGCAAAAATTCTGAGTAGAACTATTTTAAATCTGATACTTGAGGAATATCCTTAGATTCGCTTAATCCAAGCAGGTTATTGTTACAGTGATGCCAGTTTTTTTTTTAGAATCTAGTTGAGACATTTACTTATTCAATTTAAATAAATGTAAAGGTAAGTAAATGAATTCAACTCAAAAAAGCCATGCAAACATGCTTTACATACAAGCATGTTTGTAGAAGCATGTTCGTGTTTCGCAGTGTAGTAAACATACAATCTGTTGTGAGATGTGCAAGCGTTCAGCGTTTATGCGCGCATGTTATTGTTCACTTCAATTGTTTATCTAAGCGTGTGGATGCTCCAGCGTGACATATTTGTGTGCGGGACGGGGTGTTGACTCAATCAACACAGCCTACGCTCCGCTCCTGATTGTGTTGGGCTGTGTAAAGAGGCCTCACCAAGTGGAAAATCATGGACGCTCAAGAGCTCTTCACACAAAAGCAAACAAAACACGACCCTAAGAGTGCCTTAGAGCACCGTGCAGGTCACATGTGACATCAGCCCACTAACAGTGCTTCTGCATAACCTCTTTTCCCTCCCTGCAGTGGGATAAAACAATCATAACCAATAAGAAATGCAAGTGTGTCCTTAATGGCTAAAGGCTCTTAAGGATTCAGGCATTTCCAGATGGGACTCAGCAGAGGACGGTCTGCTGCGGTCTGTTGATGGTGTCTGACAAAGTCAAATGTGTTGCTGCATGTGTGTAAATATTGGAGATTTCAACGAGACAATGGTAAGCCAATTACGGCAAACAAACTCCTGATGCTAAGATGTAACATAGGACTCCACTAAAAAGCCATTTCTCTCGAAAATGGACTGACTCTTGTAAAACTGCTTCAGTTCAAGGATGAAAAGCCTTCCATTAATAGAGACAGATGGGAAAACTAATGATGCTAATCGTCTGAGAAGAATTGGTTGAGTGTTCAGAATAAGAGATACAGATCTAAAGCATTTAAGGAAGTAAAAGGATTTCCGTCCACTTTTATTTAATTGGCGAACATCAAAACAAACAAAGCCAATCGTGAACACGTCACACTCTGATTTTCAGAACGTTTAAGAGCGGTTTGATGGGATAGGAACTGTTATCACGATAATGACCATCAATATTTTATACTCTAAAAGCTGGCGAAACATCTTTGCAGGTGCTTTTTTTCTCACAGTGGACTTGCGCTGCATGATATTTGTGCATTTTGCAACAGATGGAGGAAGAGAATAGAGCGATGAAGAAAGGCGATCCAGAAAGAGTGAGCGGGGGAGGGGTTTGTGCACACCGAGGTCTCCTGTGCCCCAGCCCCAAAAAGGAAACATGGGGGAAACATATGTAATTTTCACCACAGGGTCCTGGGTAATTGCGTCATTTAAAATACAGATACATAGATGAATAAAAGCTAAGGGGGAAGGTAATAAGACAGACGAGTACCCTCCGGAGATCCAATTGACGATTTCTTACAAGAACGGAAACTGTTTTCTTTCTTTTCTACCACAGAGCTTTTATGTGTTGTCATTTCAGCCAGATACCTACCTCAAGTAATTTTGTTTTCATTTGGCTCCTTTTGTAATGCTTTCCTTTAGTAAGAATGTAGGCAATTTGTCTCCGATGGCCTCTTGCCTTTTGAAGACAGATTTCACTTAGTGAATGCAAGTGAGATGTGGGTTTTTGTTCTGAAAGGAAATATCGCTTTTGGGACGTTTCTTTCCTCGGGAAGATTTGATAATTTACCAAATGACTCTGTAGCGCAGCATCGCCATTGTTGAGTTCATCTTTGAATGGTACTTCTGTTTGGCTCTCTTCTGAATTTGAGGTTTACAAAACTAACTTCTAATTCTAGTGTAAAGCAATACAAGTTATCTGAGAATCCTTTTGTTAAAAGGGTTCATTCTCACTTCGGAGAGGTCACTGTCACAGGCTGATGAGGGTTGCCTCTTTAGGCTGACAACGTGTAATGCTTGCCTGTTTTGTTTAATTACTCTTGCATAGTATTTTGTATTTGTCTGGTATTCTTTTCCGTCTTGAGTGTTGCTGAGCATTTTTGGCAGACCAACCCAAAATCTAGCATCGACCTGGCCCCCTTAAAACCAGCAGGATTTTTTTTCTCTGCCTTTTGGATTATTGGAGAAAATAAACAAAAGGTTATGATTCTTTTTTTATTCTTTACAAATGAACACAACTTTTGCCAACTTGTTAGCATCCATCATTTCAAGATCATTTTATGCTGTAGATGTAGCTTGAATAAAAATATCTTGACCATATTTCAGGCATTTAAAAAAAAAAAACACTGTCTTCGGGACGATAAACCTGGAAGTGACAAAATGCTTACTCGTTTCCAGGTTTTTACTCGTTTCCAGGTTTTGGCCTACAAAAATGCATCATACCTGCAGCACTTTATTATATAAAATATAACAGTGTATTACACACATTGTAATAACATTAAAATACATTTTAATAGCATTGTGATATAGTATCAACAATATAATATTCAGGGCCATTATCACGTAGCCTAGTCATCGGGCCTAGGGGAGATGAGGCCCGCCCATAAAAATTTTATCTTGGGGCTTGTGAATTTTAAATGTGAGCCTGATAATGATATGATTTACCTAAAGTACTTGTCTGACGTTGTAATTAGCAGAACAGCCCAACCATGAAAACATTTAGACCGTCGTTTTCTCCAGTAGGTGAAGGTGCTCCTGGGCTGCTGAGACATCGGAGGGTGGAGGCAGGGAATGCTTGATTTTTTTCTCTCTCTTGTACTCTATCTTACTTGATGATATATGTGATGACAGTTGTTTGTTTTCTGTGTTATGTTGAGGTTATGATGTTCCGAACCTGTTTGAGTTTCTTTCTTCTGTGGAACACAAAAAATATATATTTTGAAGAAAGCCACTGGCTTTCATAGTAGGGGGAAAAATACTATGTAAGTCAATGGCTACCAGCAACTGTTTGCCTGTAAATACATTTTGGGGTGAATTATTCTTTTAATTAGTTTTCCTTAATTAGCCCACTAGACGTGTGCTAGGGGAATATATTTACATTTATGCATTTGGCAGACTTACATTGCATTCATAGTATACCGCTTACAGCTGGAGCCTGCAAAAGTGTGTCTAGAAAGTGAGATAAAATTGATAATAATGTTAGCAATTAGGGCTGGCATAACAAAAAGTAGCATACTACTAAATTATGCTTAATTTTGTACGATATTCATACGACTTTCTGGAAACCTCTATTTGTTTAAAGAAAATAAGTCACCAAGTCATTTTTTGAATTTGACTAGGTTTGGGAACTGAACCAAGATAAATACTGTTACCAAAGCATGTTGACTATTTGAGAATGTGCTTTGTCTTGTAATAAAAAAATGCTGATAGAGTTTCCTGCATTACTTATTCTTGGGCTGCATCGCTGCTACTTAATCTACATCACTAAACATGCTGCACTTCTGCACAAATTATATTTATGAACAATTTTATTGAACAAAAAATGTAGACCTCAAGCACTGTACCCTGACTCGTGAAGGAAAGACTCTTATGAGCGGTTCTCTATAGTTAATCTAAAACAAACTGTGCGACCAGTGTAGTGCAATTCTCAAAATAATGAATCCGTTCAAATACAAATATCATTTTAGTGAGTCAAACAAATACAATATACAGTTTATTTAACTGATGTTTCATATGGCAGCATGTAGCCAAATTCATGTTGCCAGTTCACTGCAAAAAAAAACAAAAAAATTTAGAAAACATTTTTGCTCAGAAATTGCTTGTAATTTTTTTTTAATTATTACAAAGAAACAGCAAGTAACACATTGAATTAAACATGACATTTTGAAGTAGAAAAACTGAAATAGTATTCCCTGTAAAATCTTTGTTTTATTTTATTTTTTATGGTATAGAGTTTTATAAATCTTGATTAGTAAAATATGTCGCCAATTATTGCATTAGATTTATCTCTCTTTATCTTTAAAGAGAATGTGGAACAGGCATAAAAATACTATTTTATATTATATTATAGTATATTATAATAATACATTATTTAGCAATAACATTATTATTATTATAATAATAATTATTATTATTATTATTAAGGAACCAGAATTTTTTTTTCCCATCACTGCCTTTGAGCACTGGTGCACCCAACAGTCAGATATTCTGTTAACTACTACATCTCACTCTCACTATGTAGATAAGTCATCACCATGCAAGAACAGGTAATGCGATATTCCCCTCACCCTCACATTCGCACACACACACATGCCACTACAGTAAGAATGCATCTCTTATCTGTCTTATCGCTCCAATCAGTGCCATCTGGAGCTACAGGCCAGGTGTGTGACCAGGGCAGGTCTTGGGTCACCTCTGTCACTCTGAGGGGTCAGAGGAGGAGATGCATTGAGCTCATTCACTTCGGTCTTGGGGTTGGATTTCGGGCCGTTAAGGTGCAAGTCAGGCTTCCTCCATGAGGATCACCTGTCAGACACGCTGAGAAGGCCATTGTGTAGGTGAAAGTGAATTCCCTCCTCCAGAAATAGAAATTATAACATAATGAGTTAATTGTTGCTCTGCTTTCTTAATTGTGTATTACATTTCAGGATTCATACTTTTAACACGGAATTGTCCATGGATTTTCATGAATTTTCCATGGATTTTTCTGAAATATACCTGCTACTCCAGTGTTCTCTCAACCTCTTTGACTCCAGGCCCCCCATTGCCCACAATAATTTTGAAAACTCCTTGTTGTTTCTACTTTTCTTGTTGCTCATGATGATAAATTCTTTAAAATTTTAAAATAAACTGATTAATGATGTTTTTTTAAAAATCCTTATTGGGTAGATAAAATATTTAAACACACACACACACACACACACACATATATATATATATATATATATATATATGGTCATGCTTTTAACAGTAAAAGTCTGTAAAAAGCAACAGTAAAAACCTGCTAATTGGTTAACAGTAAGTTTCCGTAATATATTACTGTAATTATATTTAATTTACAGTAAAATAGTGTTAAAATTATGTTCTTTGGAAGTGAAAAAGAACAAGCCATTGTATAATTTATAGTGAAAAAACCCTAAATTGACATTACCAAAATTCCCTGCATGACACTTCACATTTGATGTTTTTTTCTTTGAAATAACTATATTTTTTCTTAGTTTTTTTTCTTATCAGCTGTGTACATTAGGGTTGCATCTAATGTATCTTGCATCTAATGTTGTTAAATGAATGTTCGTTGCATTATTTCAATATCACGTGTGTTACCATGATGATGTTTAGTGTTTGTGTGAATGACAGCGTGCACCTTCTATATATTAGTATTTACCTTCTCAGCTTGTGGAAAAGCTGCTTGTGATGAGCTCTGATTTTCTCATTACCACCTGATTTTGGTCAGTTTATTATAATGGTACAAAACAGATTTTAGATGTTAGACAACAGATATTTAAAACGTAAAATGTTGCTACCATATTTTTTACAGTAAAGTTTCATATACAATATATATATATATATATACTGTATATAAACCTTGGAATAACTACTAAAATGTATCTTCATTATCAACATGGCCAAACAATTTTTTGTTGTTTGAGCTTATTTGAAATCATATTAAGTCGTCTTGATACCCGCTATAGTTGTGAAGCACATTGCTACTGGATTATTTTTTGACGGATATGAGAAGATGTTTTCTTGTGTAAGTTTTGAGAAAATGCATATGACTTCTTTTATGAAAATGCATATGAGTCTTTTATCCATATTAGTTGACATTTTTAGCTAGTGATAATACATTTAAAATGGAGGCTGTAACATTTATATGAGCCTATAGAGGCATCTTTTTCCAGTCATATATGTTGAGAGAAATGTCACAAGCCTTAAGTGTAAAAGCAGAGCATTTGAAAAGGAAAGGATTGCCACATTAGCTGGAGTAATGACTCACCTGGAGGGTTTGAATGCTGGCATTCTCTGGCTAATTAAACCTGTAAGACATTGATATGGACAGGTGGAAAGCAGTGTTTTCAACTGCTCAGGGATGTCAGAGAATTATACTTTCTTTGAATATGACTCATTAAGCATGACAATATACAGCTTCTCGACAATAGATGCCGGTATTCGCAAGTTTTGACAAGTTCGAATGATTTGAAATTATTCACTTATTTATTAAAGTCATTCATTTCATTTATTAAATTCCTGCAAATTCTTACATCTTGTGCCTTGCCTCAATTGATCTACAGACTAAAAAATATATTGAGTAAAGCATGAAATGGAAGTATGCAGGCATAAAAGTGCCCTCCACTGGAGTACTTACCAGTGTTTTGAATGTATTTAAATCCTCTTAAAAAACATTTTACGCAATGTGCGCTCGGCCCTCAAAGACAAACAGTAAAAAATAAAAAGTGACAGTTGGTATGCAGAGAGTTTTATTTGTCGGCCCATCCATTAAGTCCCAGCCACACAGGGGGCCTTTCAGCAGAAATGCAAAAAAGGACCTTGAAATGGCAAACAGTTGGAGAATGGAGCGTCTGGCTGATACAGGAGTTTGCCAACTCTCGCACCGCTTTTCCTGTTGAGAGAAACAGAGAAAGAGATCTTAACCATCCAAAGAGAAATGGAAAGAGGCTTTAAATTAGCTGTGAGTGACATACGCTATTGTGTGATATGATGGCACTGTCCACTGGCACTGATCTTTTCATCTATGATCCCCAAGCTCTGAATTATTTCCTATTGTAGGTAAATAGTCTCCATGGGACGGGGGGAACGAGGAACCATGCCATAATGTCTGTGAAGGTTCAGTGAAGTATCCACTGGATTAACTTAAGACTGAGCTCAGTTTGAGGACAAAAATTTTCAAGACGTGACGACGAGGGAAGCACGGCAGGCTTCAAAGGCGAGATTATACACACAGCCAAAATCCTTTCGGAGAGTCTACTGTAGGCATTCCTGAACAGCAAGCGTCTTCGCTCAAAGCTCTCCTAAAGTATTTACATATTTTTGCCAGCTTTGTTCAGATTTATTCTCTCACGTAGTCAAAATTGTAAAATGAGCCGTTTAAATAGATGTTCCGGGTTAAATAGGCTACTACTCTATTATCTGCCGATTAACAATCTGCTTACAATCAGGCCAGTGTCACAGACTTCTATTGAAAGTTTTTTGTCAACATTTTTTTGCTTGTTTTCCAAACTGTGATTCATTTCAGAGATAATCAGCCACACATTCTTTCTGACACATTCTTTTAACATAATGTTTTATAATTCAATTAAATGCATCTCCATGTTGAGGTTCAATAACAAGTCTGGATTTTTTACGCTACTCAAATATGCTGTGCCAATTCCTTCATGGGATAACTATGATTGTTTTGCTGGAACCTGGAAGCGTTTGAATTCATTTTTAGGCTGAAGAATTTTGTTAAGGTTTTGGCACATTGCATCTTTGGCATGTTCATTCGTTTATTGTTCTGTTGTTAATTTGAAAGTGAAAGACGAGGAGGGCTAAGATATTATCAGCTAGCTCTTCAGTCTATAAGTATTAAGGTGTTGGAGTGTCAGTCTTGTATTCTGAACCCACTGTTGCACTGAGCGCCCAACTGAGAGCCTGTTATAGAAAATATTGACATAGCCATTTCATTCCATTTTCATCAGATCTGTCCTGGATCATTACACTTTCAATTTGGTGTTTTGGCCCAACAGCTACAGAATTTGTTTTTGTATTAAGTTTTTTAAGAGAGATGAAATTTTAGATTAACTTACGATATTGTCCTATCGTTTTTTAAATTGGTCTCTCTCATCAACTTTTTCTCTCATTCTGTTCTCACAGTGGGTAACCAGCTTGACTAGACAGTACAAGCAAAAGCGACTTAATTTGCCCAATGTATTGACACGCTGATCAATAGAGACGTCTTATGAATTCCTATCACTCGTCAAAACACAAACTGGAGAATTATGTTCAATGTTCAACCTTCTAAACAGTTCTGACTAGATGTTTCACCATTGCTTCTCTCTAAATGGTTAATATGTTTTGTACAACATATTTTTGCTTTTAATACGAGGTCAGGATCTTCCTATTCTAAGTAACATTTTATTAAATTGACTTTTCTAGCATAGCTTGAAGACTGAAAAGGTTTTATGATGTTAATTCTTCCTGTACAGCTTCAATATTTTCCCAGTTCATATCTTGGAAAGGAATTCATTTTAAGTTTCATAATGAGGACTATACACATGGGTGGCCAGTGTGTGTGTGTGTGTGTGTGTGTGTGTGTGTGTGTTTGTCTCTTTCTCTCTCTCCCACTCTCTCTCTCTCAGACTTTCATTCTCTTTCTCTCCACTCATGTATATATGGCTTTTAAAAGTACCATTTGCTCCCTACGTAAAGTGCTTAATGAAGGGGATAATGCATGTAAAGTAATGTGACATTAATTGTTTGAGGTTGATAATAACAGCCCTCAATCATCTGGAAGATTGCTTCAGGCTTTAAATGAAAGCCGTTTTCAAGGCGATGGACTCGAATGAGTGAATGACAGAGTCAAATTAGCTGATTTGCCATTCACGTACACTCTATTGCCTGCTATTTAAAAGTCATTGACCATTTAGGGACGGGCCGTTGGTCGCAGTGAGTGTGCAATGAGCGGTGGTGGCCGTGTTTTTGTTGGAGGGCAGGGATGGATGGATGGGCAGCAGCTCCAGCTATGATAGTTAAGAAAAAAAGGCGAGCAATAGAAATGTCAAGTGCCTTCTGTGAGGAAGTGAATGGGACAAATAGACCTGGTTTTAGAGGGCCCCATCCTTGCATTAACATAAGAAACAGGCCAATATGGCTGGAAGTCAGCCGGTCTGGGTGCTGTCAGCGGATCTTTTCACCGTGGTGATTAATGTCTTTACGATACCGCACACAGCCAGCACTACTAAACCTACTAGTTTTCTTTTGCTCCTGTAGCTCAACTGGTAGCGCATTGCGCTAACAACGCCATGGTCGTGGGTTCGATTCCCAGGAAAGTCATGAACTGCTAAAATGCACTTTTGCATAAAATGCACCTCTACCAAATCCTTGAAACGCATCTCTTTTGCCCATAGCTGAATCCTCGTGAACGGGCCGATTTTGCGACTTAGCCATTTGACATTCCTTCACGCAGCTGTCCGCCCAGCCTCCCTTTTCTTGTGGCACCCCTAACCTGCTTCATTGAGAGTCTCTTATTATGTCCTCTTGCCAAGGCCCACTCTATGAATTGAATAGTCGGTGTCTTTATTTCTCTCATTCTCTGACTGTAGACCTCATAATGGCTTCATTAATGCAGAAGTTGCATTTGGTTGACAATGGGTTAATGGCCCGAGGGTAGTCTATTGGCACTGGGAGAAGGCCAACAGGAGGAGGAGGCTTTTTTTACAGCCCTTTCAGTGTAAGTTCACCCCGGGTCAACTGTGTGTCACCCAAAAGTGAACAAACATGTAATTGATGTTCGGACATCTCTGGCCGACTCTTCTCGAGCCTGGCTCGTTGAAGAGGGTGCTGTCTGGTCTTTGAGGGACTTTTCACAGAAAGGGGAAACCGATTCATGAATACGTACAATCTGCCAAGCTGAAAAAGGGGTGTGTGTGGGGGGCACTCCTGGATTTTTCCCTTTATAACCCCTGCTGAATCGGTTCTGTTTTGCTTGTTGTTGAAATGCAACCCCCGCACACAGGTCGTGATGGGGGTGGTATACGCTGCTGGTGTTCCTGAAATGCTCTTTCTCCTCCAGGCTGGGACCACTGTCTGTTTTTGTCTCTGATTTTCATGGATGTTAGTGGAAAATGTCGAGGAGTCACAGGCCTTTTATCAGGCCGTGTTGGAACAGGAACACTCAACGCTCTTTTTATATTCACCTTTGCATAACAACCGGCAGCAATTTGTAGAATGAAGCAATACATGCCAATGAATGCCAAGAGGATGCGCTAGTAACTCTTTTTTTAAAATGAACATAGGTAAATAAGTTATGTTCCAAATTCATTTGGATTTGGAAATTAGCAATTTTTTTTAACATTTGGACAAGTGTCATATTTCAAACGAAATTGTGAAAAAGTAATTATTATTTCAGACAGGTTTCTCAAACACTCCCCTGTGCGCTTCCAGTACAATGACGTAAGTAATGTCTATTTCTCCAAACAACAACTACATCAGTAATAATAAAAAAATGACTGACTCTGTTAAGAAGTATATAGAATGCACATATGGTACATTTACCATAATTGTTTTAAGACAAATTGGTTACTCTTTATTTTACAGTATATGTACTTACAGTGTATCTACAGTGTACTTACCCAAGAAAGTAATGTAGTATAAGGTAACTGCATCGGTTAAGGATTTAGGAGTAGGTTCAAGGTTAGTTAGCTATGACCCAGTTATTGTAATGCCTATAATAAGTATGTAGTATGTACATGCGGAACAGGACTATAAAATAAAGTGCTACCGACAAATTTATTTAATATATATATAATTGGATTTTTTAAAATTACCATAGACCATTAGCTGTCAGATGTTGTGGCGTGTTTTCTTAATGCATGTACCTATGAATCATATGGGAACAACACGTGAGATCCAATCTGGAAGAATTTTTTTTCCAAACCATATAGACATTTTAAGTCCAGGTTTACTCTTGGAGCAGTATTTTTGTATGTGCTTTATTATGCTCTGCATTATTTATTTATTTATTTATTTATTTATCTTTTTTTCTGGGATCAGTGATGGAATTTCATTTCATATTATATTATATGGTCACACTTTATTTTAAGGTCCAATTCTCGCTATTAACAAACCATTAAAGGGTTAGTTCACCCAAAAATGAAAATTAGCCCATGTTTTACTCACCCTCAAAGCATCCTATAGGTGTATATGACTGTATATGTATATGAATCCAATCGGAGTTACTGGGATTAGTGATGGAATTTCATTTCATATTATATTATATGGTCACACTTTATTATAAGGTCCAATTCTCGCTATTAACAAACCATTAAAGGGTTAGTTCACCCAAAAATGAAAATTAGCCCATGTTTTACTCACCCTCAAAGCATCCTATAGGTGTATATGACTGTATATGTATATGAATCCAATCGGAGTTATATAAAAACATTTCTGTGCTCTTCCAAGCTTTAGAATGGGAGTCGGCGAGTGTTTTTGTTCAACAGTCCAAAAGTAGTCAAATAAAATTCATCGATGCGCTACAGGTGGCCTTTATTCACCCCCCGGAGCCGTGTGAGGCACATTTTATTATAGATGCGCACGCTTTATTTGACTACTTTTGGACTGTTGAACAAAAACACCCACCTACTCCCATACACCTAGGATGCTTTGAGGGTGAGTAAAACATGGGCTATTTTTCATTTTTGGGTGAACTAACCCTTTAACTATGACTTTTGCCTCAAACTATTATTTACTAAACTATTTACTTTTTATTTACTTTAAACTATTATTATATATACTAAATATTATTAGTTTGTAAGGCAGTTGTTAAGTTTAGGTATTGGGTGGGATTAGGGATGTAGAATATGGTCATGCAGAATATGTACTTTATAAGCACTAAAACCAATATGTTAATAATAGGCATGCTAGTTAATAGTGAGAATTGGTCTCTATACTAAAGTGTTACCTATTACATTACATTATATTATATTAGTATTTTTACTATGATTTTTATTCTTATTTTATTATTCATCTTCTGCATGTATAGGGGACAGGACACTGGAAACTAACAAGTAACTAGGTTTCTGTAACTGGCTGTACTGTAGTTACAACTAAGTAACTTTGTGATGCTGTTTGTAAATGTTTATTGAAACAATTTTTTTCAGGAAACACCAGATCATAAAACTATGTTGGTAGTGATACTTTTGGAAAATGCACCTCTGGTCAGGATGCCTAATTAACAGAGCTTGACAGCGCCATATAGTGTTCACGCTTTTATGGAAATTCATCTTTGATCTTAATTATAAGATCAAATTAAAGATCTTAATGAATCATGATCTAAGATGTTTTGATATGTGAAAATAAAGTAAAATCAAAACCAAAAAGTATATGGTTTAAAGAAATAATTGACTACTCATAAAAG
Organism: Sinocyclocheilus rhinocerous; assembly: GCF_001515625.1. NCBI lineage: Eukaryota > Metazoa > Chordata > Actinopteri > Cypriniformes > Cyprinidae > Sinocyclocheilus > Sinocyclocheilus rhinocerous. Next base: position 664,869 of record NW_015630979.1, read on the forward strand.
ACATCAAAGCATCGATAGTTCCATGAAGAACCTTTAACAACCATGAAATCTTTCCATTACACAAAAGTTTGTTTGTACACTCTTAAAAATTGGCTTTCCAAAAGGAGGTTTTCACAGCGATGCCACTGAAGAACTATTTTAGGTTCCCCAATGACCCTTTAGTGAAAAGAACCTTAAAAGAACCGTGTTTTTCTTAGTGTGAAGAACATTTTAATAATCTAAAGAACCTTTTTCCAGTATCAGTATCTATTTCCAGGTTCTATGGATGGTAAATGTTCTTCATGGAGACATGAATGTCAGTTAAGAACCATTTTTAAGAGTAGTAGTAGTGAAAAAATGTTCTTTGAATTACGAAATCACACTAATAAAAACTGGCTGTTGTAAGAGCTACTCACTGAAATGTTCTGTGTGGAACCCAAATGGTTCCTCTGCGGTATCACTGTGATACCCGCCTTTTTCTGAGTGTGTGCATACTGTATAAGCAAGCATGCACCTAGCCCATTGTGTGCGACGCATCTCCTTCTCCCACATCTGCGGTCAGACGGATGATGTCAGCCATCAAGTCTTTACCAGTAATTACACATCAGATGACAACAACTTAAAATTGATGTCCTATGCATGAGCACTAAGTGGCCATTTGAAAAGTTTGAGACAGGAAGCTGAGAGAAAGGCCGTGTTATGAGGGTGTCAGCATGGGAATTGCCGGGGCAGCTGTACTGTACACGCTCTGCAGTAATAGACACACAGAACCCATTGCCAAAAGCATATTTGGCATCAGTAGCAAATGAGTAATTATTGGGTAATGACCCAGAAGGTGTCCCTTAATTGAATAGTGAAAGTAGGGAGAGTGGTGCCACACTGTAATAAAAGCAGATGGATTATTTCAGGAAATATCTTCTTAAGTGGAAGGGTAAATACTGATGAGCCTGCATTTATTTCTCTGACCTTTAGATAGATAACCACTGATTAAAAATTTAGGCTCTAGTGGGAGAAGAGGTTTTTGCTTTTACTTTTTTGCTTTTTTTCTGACCATAATAGACCTCTATCCACCACATTCAGTCTTAATTCTTAAATGCATTAGTCACAAAATTGACGTGTGCGGGGAGAAAAAAAAACTTTAGGAAAAGCCGTAAGTGGACTATTGTGTGGACTAAGAGGTCTTTTGTTTTGAGATCATTTGATGCAGCGACATTTCTCCCAGCGAAATGTCAAGATCACTCTAATGACTACAATGCCCGAGTGGGCTATGTCTTTTTCTCCCTTTTTGCAAAATGAGAGGTGAATTATGTAAATGCAGGCATCGGTTAAAGCCGTATTTACTTTTTACAAGCATTTACCTTTTCTTTTAATGCACTTATCTCTCAAAGGAAATTGCCTGCTGTTGCCATCACTTATCTGCAAGAATGATGTGGGTCGTGTTTTATTGCCATCATCACATCTTCACGTTTCGGATATGTTCGGTCTTTACAGCTGCTTATCCTTGTACTCTCACCTTGAGTTTTGTAAGTGTAACAGGTTGCTGTACAATGTATCAAATGGGTCTCTGTGAATTGAGAACAATAGGCGGGTGCTTTATGTCTATTAATAATGTTTGGGGCCCCTTTCTTACCCAATATATTATTATGTATGTGGATAATTCTTAAAGGGATAGTTCACCCAAAAATTTTAATTCTGTCATCATTTTGTCATTTCATAAATGCATGATTTTCTTTCTTCTGTGGAATATAAAATACTTTTTTTTTTTTTTTTTTTTTTTTTTTAAAAGTTTTTTTTTTTTTATACTTTTTAAAAAGGCTTTTTTTGTTGATACAATAAAAAGGTTCCAACATTCTTCAAAATATATTCTTTGTGTTCCACAGAAGAAAGAAAGTGAAACAGGTTTGGAGTGCGTAAATGATAACAGAATTTTCATTATTCGAGTAAACTAAACTGTTAAAATTAACATATAAAGGTTTTGCTGTATTAACAACAATTAATTCATTAGAACTGACTTAATAATTGGCAATGAAAACTAGAAGGAAACAATCGTAATTTTTGAGTGGCACATCTGATCACAAATACACTGTTGTGCTGCTTGTTAGACTGTTACAAATCAAAGCTTTTTTAAAGGAAAACAAGTGTAAGAATGTTGTTCTTGAGTCTCATAATGCCATTTGAAACAGCAGAGCTACAGGTGTAATTTATTAAAAGACAGATAATCAAATTAAACACGATAAAAATCATACTTAATGGTATAAATTAAAATCAAACAGTAAGCTGATTGTCAACAAATCTTCTGGCATTTTCAACAGGTTTGTTGCTCTATAACCAAAAAGAAAAGAAAAAGGGCTTTGCTGGTTGCTACTGGGATCGTTCTCACTAAACTGTGTCACACTGATTTGCCAAATCCGCTGCTGGTGCATATTGTGGTCTCCACCCACCGGGAGACCTGTCTCTATCTCCCACCGACTCTATCAGCAGCTGTTTTCAAATTCTGGTCCTTTTCAGATCATTCCGTTCTTTATTCCCATTACTGATAAGCTTTTAAAATCTACTCGGAAGAATCCACACTTCATTGATTGTTTATATTTTGTAATCTACTTTAGAGAAAAGATAATGCTCCCATACAACACTTCATTCTGCAGTTCACAGACACGTTATAGAATAATCAATCTGTATTGAACTCATAGAGATGAGTCAACAAATAATACAATTACTAAAGCTGAAAGAAACTGCCATCATTAACAGCAAATCACTGTCTGAGCATTCAGAGCATACTGATTGGCTGATCAATGAAGCTGTACAGGTACACTGTATCATGAATAAAAATATCAAGGAGATATTTGGAAGATGCCTATAGGTTTTTAGTATTAATTAGTGAAAAGCCATTACATCAGCCTTATTGGTTTTCATTTGGCATGTGTCTCTGTGAAAAATGTAAGAATTTATTTCACCTGGATTTGTCTTAGGCTATTCTCTGTAAAAGAATAAAATTGGTCATCCATGTACATACAGCATGTGCTTGCAACTACAGAGTAATCTTTAGATCAAGGATTCTTAAGACACAAAGAAGAGCTTCAGATTTCTTCTTCTCGCCTGAAAATGCACTGTAATAATTAATAATAAGAGTAATATTGTAATTTCACAAAAACATAATAATAATAAAAGTAGCATTTCTGCCATCTGCCTGTCACCTGTGGAACTCTTTTAATCAGCATGATTTCATTTCCTCTCTTCCAGTTTATATGACCTATGTGGAAAAAAATTTAAACTATTTTAACAAACTGTATTAATGTTTAGTTTTTAATGTTTATTCATTTGAAACATGTGTATTACATATTTAAATTGTGTCGATGTTAGTTTCATGTTGTCATTATGTGTCTAGTTAATTCCAAATTATAAACACCAAACGATTAACTGGGTGATAATAAAACCTGACGCAAGTTTCACGCTAGTCTATAACATAATGTCAACTCAAACTGAAAGGAAAAAATCATATTGGCAGCGCACTCTCTCAATTCCAAATGCAATTTGAGGAGACGCGTTAAAACACTTCTTCGTTGCATGCCAGTGCTTGTGCAGTCACACAGACATTTGTCGATACTCTGTTTATGGGACTGTGAAACAGGTAGTGCTTGTATTTTCTTTGTATTAGTTTTAGTGACAAATGAAATCATTATATTGTCGCTATTTGAAATATTAAGCCATTTCGATGACCAGAAAACCAGCAGCATAATTAGTACGCCACAGTTCTGGACTCAAAACAGGCGTTTAATAATGTCTTTGATAAAACACAAACATTTTCCTCTTCATCCAAGTGTCAATCCACATTAGCGGCAGCGAGCCAGATGCGTTGCTCCCTTAAATCTCTCCGTGGAAATTGCGCACGTGCTCCTGCAATATCCATCGCTCAATAAGAGCTTTGATTTGCACTGTACGAACACATATGAATATACATAATACTCGCGTGATATCTGCTCTTGGCCACGGTTTTCTTCCACCATTTGGGCACATTCCCATAAGCACTTGTGTGATGTGACTCGGCTTGTTCGCGTTTTCTGTTTGCTTTCCAGACCCCCTCTGGTCTCTGTGCTCTATTCACTCCCTAGTCTCAGCTGGTCTAAGTGGGCCAAACCTGAAGAAACCTCTATTTTTGTTTTGTCTTCTCTCTCTTTCAAATAATCAGCCGTGTGCCAAAAGTGTCCCTCTTGTTTTTACGCGTGCCAGTCACCTGCCGTCTGCCTCGCTCCTTTCCTTTCTCAAAGCTTGCTTTTCTTTCTCCAATTCTTTTGACTTTCTGCGGTCTGGATCCCCAATGAGATTCAGATTGGGTACATATTGAGTCCTCTATTGTCCTTCAAGGGCTGTACTACGCTAATTAAATTTTATCCAGCCATATAAAAACCATTTCTCTCCTCCACGCTCCCAATTCAGCTTTCCAGCCCAAGTCCTCTCTTATTCCTTGCCCTAAAAATCCAGTGTTCATTGAGTCAAATCAATAGAGAAACATTTGCAAATCTCCATTATTGTGGGATTTTTGTCTCCTTTCTGTTGTGATAAAAGCACCGCGGAACAGCTTGCAGCTTTGTGCAACCGAGACGCGCGGGACAGACGAAGGCCATGGATGCAAAAGGCATTACGCGCAGCAGCAAGTTTCTTTATCACCCTGTTATTGAACTCACAATTATTTCCACGCCGTCCTTTGCATCTGATTATTTCATAGAATATTTATTTGCCGTCTGTTAATTATCATCGCATGCTGTATATGCTCTGTCGCAGTTGATACGCAGCTTACATTAATCAGTTACATAAGATTTTTCTACCACACTGACGAATAGTTTTTTTTTCTTTACTTTATAAGTTTAAAATCACTTAGAGGAAACTGACCTTATCGACTGTCCTTTAGGAATGCATGTTGATCTCTACAGTCAAATCCTCCAAATCAATAATCAGTACATGCATAAGAAAGTTCGATTCGCATGCCAATGTCACTGCACGTTATACCAAACGATGATAATATTTATTAAATGCTCGAGATATGATCTGTCGGTTCCATCACGATATTAATTGCAAAAGCCCACAGTCTTTCTATAATGAGAAAACCATGACTGCATCTCTCACCCCATGCTGGCTAAGTTTGCCCTTATTTATGAAACCAATAATAGTGCGATAAAAACAAATCAATTTGTACTTGTGCAAATCCAATTCAGCAGGGAGGGTGAAACCCCTGAAGAAAAAGAAAAGACAGGAGGGGGGGTAGCCCCCAAAAGCAGCTGTTGAGTCCTAATCTTTTTTCTTGCCCTATCACTCACCTATATTCTCCTCAGCGCTCTCCTCGCATCTCCCTTTGGAAGTTCCCCACTCGCCAGACCCCATCCTTGTCCAGATTTTTTTTCGGGCCATCCCCTTGTACTTATCTCAAAGAAAAGAAGAGTGCATGGATGTCAAATTGCCCTCAAAAACACCATGAAAGATTGATTTGCAGCACTTTTCATTCAGCCGGCATTATTTTGAAGAGAGCTGAATAGGAAACCCGCAAGCCGGGGAAGGAATAAAGATGTCCTCCCTGTTGGAAAGGGGGGAAACTGCCCATTTTGTCTCAGTCCATCAACCCTGGAGAAAGAGGGGGAAAGGCAAGGGGCTATTCAGAAAAAAAGCCCATATACGCCTCACACAATACTAAAAGACTTTAAATTAACATCCATGAATATTAAATTACTTCGGCCTGAAAAAGATTGAATAAAAGATATACTTGACCCAGACGGCTTTGCATATTTTCGTACTCCAAAGCACATCATTAAAACCTATTCAGAATGTTTATGCGCATTTAATTCCGATATGATTACTGTATATTGAACATTAATCAAAAAGAACATAAATTTAGTGTTTGTGCTTGTGCTAGTTCAGCCACATGTTGCATTAGAAATTACGCAATAATTTCATATGAAGAAGAAAACACTTGGACATTTTTTTAACTCGGTTCATCTCAGGAAGAAAATATATCGCTCAAAATTTAAGACACAATTTCTACATTAAGATAGCTATTCGTATGCCTTATTTTTGTCTTATTTCAGACGTTAAGTCGCACTTACTGATATAACTGGATATTGTCAGTTTCTCGTAGACAAACGAGATAAATCAGCTAACCAATTTTAACCGGTCTAGTACAGAGTCTTCACGCTGAGAGTCAAGTTTGCTTTTAGGTTTTTCATGCCAGAAGTGCTCCTGTTCGTCTCTCAGGAGCAAACAGCTGGAGCGGAGCTCACGGTGCTTAGATGGGGCTTGTTGTTTTAGCCAAAACGCGGTTGTTGGATCCTAAACATCAACACACACATCGCTCACCCTTCTTCCCCCACCCCGTCAGGAGTAGCCACTCAATAAAGAGTGTGGCGTTTTTTTCCCTCTGGTTGAACAAGTCTAAAGAACACAAGGGGAGGGTCATTAATAACTAATTACCGTGGGTCAGACCTGACGCATATAAAGCCCACCGGGACCTTGGTAAGGCGAAACATTCTCTCGACAGCAAGAAGAGAGCACATTGGCATTGCATTGGCCTCAGACTGATTCATCGATTACATTCGCCTTTTACAACATAGATATTCGCTTTAAATTTAACAGCAAGGGGGATACTGTCGGGTTTTATCGCAGGGATATTAGTTAAGGTTTCATCATGGGTTCAGTGTTGCCTGCAGATGCTCTGGTTCTGAAGGCTGGATTTAAGCAGCAGACTCTGGCCCTGTCCGACATCATCACATCAGACATCCTGCACAGTTTCCTGTACGGCCGCTGGAGGAACGTCCTGGGCGAACACCTGTTCGAGGAGAAGACCAGCACTGTCAGCCCCAAAACTGCCTTCACCGCCGAATTCAGAATGTTTATGCGCATTTAATTCCGATATGATTACTGTATATTGAACATTAATCAAAAAGAACATAAATTTAGTGTTTGTGCTTGTGCTAGTTCAGCCACATGTTGCATTAGAAATTACGCAATAATTTCATATGAAGAAGAAAACACTTGGACATTTTTTTAACTCGGTTCATCTCAGGAAGAAAATATATCGCTCAAAATTTAAGACACAATTTCTACATTAAGATAGCTATTCGTATGCCTTATTTTTGTCTTATTTCAGACGTTAAGTCGCACTTACTGATATAACTGGATATTGTCAGTTTCTCGTAGACAAACGAGATAAATCAGCTAACCAATTTTAACCGGTCTAGTACAGAGTCTTCACGCTGAGAGTCAAGTTTGCTTTTAGGTTTTTCATGCCAGAAGTGCTCCTGTTCGTCTCTCAGGAGCAAACAGCTGGAGCGGAGCTCACGGTGCTTAGATGGGGCTTGTTGTTTTAGCCAAAACGCGGTTGTTGGATCCTAAACATCAACACACACATCGCTCACCCTTCTTCCCCCACCCCGTCAGGAGTAGCCACTCAATAAAGAGTGTGGCGTTTTTTTCCCTCTGGTTGAACAAGTCTAAAGAACACAAGGGGAGGGTCATTAATAACTAATTACCGTGGGTCAGACCTGACGCATATAAAGCCCACCGGGACCTTGGTAAGGCGAAACATTCTCTCGACAGCAAGAAGAGAGCACATTGGCATTGCATTGGCCTCAGACTGATTCATCGATTACATTCGCCTTTTACAACATAGATATTCGCTTTAAATTTAACAGCAAGGGGGATACTGTCGGGTTTTATCGCAGGGATATTAGTTAAGGTTTCATCATGGGTTCAGTGTTGCCTGCAGATGCTCTGGTTCTGAAGGCTGGATTTAAGCAGCAGACTCTGGCCCTGTCCGACATCATCACATCAGACATCCTGCACAGTTTCCTGTACGGCCGCTGGAGGAACGTCCTGGGCGAACACCTGTTCGAGGAGAAGACCAGCACTGTCAGCCCCAAAACTGCCTTCACCGCCGAGGTCCTGGCGCAGTCTTTCTCCGGAGGTGAGTCCGCAAGATTTCAGGTCATTCGTTGATTATGGATGGAAGGGAAAGTTTTGAATATATGTGTTCGCTATAGTATTTATTTATTCTTATTGCAAATTAGATCTGATGTGAAATTGCTTACTGTAGAGGCAAGGCAAGTTTTGTGTGTATTGCATATTTAAAATACAACTAATGATCATTAAAAGTGCTTGAAATAGGCACATTAAAGAGAAAAAAGTACAATATATGTAAAAGTCTATTTTGAAATAATGTAAAAGACAGTTTCTTAATTTAGTGGCTTATATGATGATTAAAAAGGGGGGACATGGATTAAAATAATGCAGTACAACAAGCTTATTCAGAGACTGTACAGGTAAAAAATACATGCATGATTTAAGTCTGGCATGCAGGATGCGAATTGGGGGTCTTAAAAGTATTTGTTCTTTTTTACAGTATACATCTCAACGGCATTTTTAAACATTTTAATAACCACAAAAGTTAGATAAAAGTCAGATTGCGCAAATAGCCGCTTGCGCCTTCACCTGAGGAAATGGCAACAGTTGCTCAAGTTCCGGGGGTCGTATATTGACAAAACATAAGTAGCCTACTGTCATTTGTATTACTACTTTTCAATAAATTATTTACATATTGCAAGCTTATAATGATTTTACTGTTGACAGTTAATGCTTAATGTGTTAGTGGGGCCGAAAGACAATTTGGGTTGCGCGAGACGGACTTCAGCAGAAAGATTAGAAAGTAGCCTACTTTTAAAAAAAGGTAAACCCTTTAAAAGTAATTAAATAATTAGCACATGGTTTCTAAGCTGAATATATGCGAATAAAACATAATTATTCTAAATGCATTAGGCTATAGGCTATCATAAAATCGGGATTTAAGCTTTGCACAGCCTACAGTCAAGGGGAACCTATTTAAATAAGGCTATTAAAATCATGAGGTAACGTCGTGCTTGACCTGAGAAAGTTGCCAGTGAAGCCAGGACGTTAGACAGAGAAAAGCCCGTCATTCATCAGCTCGGGACAGTCTCCACACCCCCGCTTTGACACTTTTCTCTCCTCTCAGGCGCATTTAAAGTTTTCCGTCCCGCTTGTAATATGCCGTGAAAGCTGATTCTATCGCTATTCATACCATGTCAAGCAGCTAATCTCCTTTTCTGCGTTTTGTCAGAAATTCCAGGGCCGTTTAAAGAAAGTTCTCGTTTCTTTCAGCGCACATTTAGTGCTACAAAGTTTCTGAAAGGATAATGAATACGGAATAAGCTATTTCTTGCCTATGAATATATAGCCTCGTCACATTTCACAAAGCGTAGAAAATTGCTGAAAAGACGCGTTTGACATTTATTTGTGTCTCGCCTGAAAGCCGCATTTAAAGTCTTACTGATGGACACATTGCGCGTTGCTATATAGGGGCCTAGAATAAAATATAATAGTTTTACAATATAAAAGATTTTATGCACTGTAACTAATTTTTTTCTTTTGCTTTAAATGCGCTTGCAAACAGGTTGCGTCATTGCAATTCAAGTGTTTTTGTTTAAATGTATTTGTTTCCTGGTTTTTATTCGATATTTAAACTAAATGTTCCAAATTAACTTTATACTTTATTTGCTGCTTTCTATCTCCAGAGGTCCAGAAACTCTCCAGTTTAGTGCTGCCAAGTGAAGTCATCATTGCGCAGAGCTCAATCCCTGGAGAAGGACTTGGCATCTTCTCCAAGACCTGGATAAAAGCTGGCACCGAGATGGGTCCCTTCACAGGCAGGGTCATTTCACCCGAGCATGTGGATCTCTTCAAGAACAACAATCTCATGTGGGAGGTAAGCAACGTTCAACAGGTGTCGCATGCACGGGCTCATTTTTTGGAGTTTATCCTCCCAAATTATCATGCCAAGCCAGAGATTCATGGCAAGCGTTTTTGTTGTTCACAGGTTTTTAATGAAGATGGCACGGTGCGCTATTTCATCGATGCCAGCCAAGAGGATCATCGCAGCTGGATGACTTACATCAAATGCGCGCGCAACGAGCAAGAACAGAACCTGGAGGTCGTGCAGATCGGAAGCAGTATATTTTACACAGCAGTAGAGGTTCGTTTCATATAGCCTACCTTTTTTCATAATTTGATATTTATATATTTTTTATGTTTAGAATTGTCATACGTCGAAGTACTTGCACTTTAAAATATTATTCCATCATTCTTATTTAACATCTATTCATTCAACTAAAATTAAAAGATAGATAGATAGATGTACATTTATAATTTAGGTAGTTAATTTATCTATTATTTCTATTTAATATCTGGTATTATATATCTATTATTTATTTATTATCTATTTACTTGAGTAAATAATCTTTGATTTTAGTTTAAAATGTAAACATTTTTGAAATATTAAAGTATTTACATTTATTTATTTTTTTTCATTAACAGACAATACCTCCAGATCAAGAACTGCTTGTGTGGTATGGAAATTCCCTCAGCACTTTCAGCACTTTCCCTGGAGTCCCTGGCATAGAGGATGAACAACAGAAGAATAAAAAAAGTGGTGAGTAATTTGAGTAATTCAGGGCTTTGGGTGGGTTTCAGGCTGATCTTTATCACAGCGCTACAATAGCCTTAGTTAAAACTCCCATTAGCATCTGTTTGAAGTCCCTTCTGTCTGCTGACCAAGCTCTCTCCTCTCCCCACAGATGAATTCAACCTGTGCGACACCTCCTCCACTACAGCGCTCTCCACCGCCTGCCGCATGCGCTGCGTCATCTGCCACCGTGGCTTCAACTCCCGCAGTAACCTGCGCTCTCACATGCGTATACACACTCTGGACAAGCCTTTCGTCTGCCGTTTCTGCAACCGCCGCTTCAGCCAGTCCTCCACCCTCCGTAACCACGTGCGCCTCCACACAGGCGAGCGCCCCTACAAGTGCCACGTCTGCCAGAGCGCGTACTCCCAGTTGGCAGGGCTGCGGGCGCACCAGAAGAGCGCCGGGCACCGGCCAACCAGCACAGGGCCTGTAGTAGGGCTGCAGGCGCACTCGCCCCCTCCTCCACCACCTCAACTGGCACAGGTTTCTCACCCGACCTCACTGTTGCATCACATTACCACCATGGTGCTATGAGAATGCATGAAGCGTCTAAGATGTTTGCAGACTCACAGGCTGTTCTTCAGTGCATAGTGCTAAAATAGCCTTAGTTAAAACTCCATTAGCATGTGTTTGAAGTCTGCTGACCGAGTGCTCTCCTCTCCCCACAGATGATTTCCACCTGTGCGACACCTCCTCCAGTACCTCGCTTGCCACCGCCAGCCGCATGCGCTGCGTCATCTGCCACCGCGGCTTCAACTCCCGCAGTAACCTGCGCTCCCACATGCGCATACACACTCTGGACAAGCCCTTCGTCTGCCGTTTCTGCAACCGCCGCTTCAGCCAGTCCTCCACCCTCCGTAACCACGTGCGCCTCCACACAGGCGAGCGCCCCTACAAGTGCCACGTCTGCCAGAGCGCGTACTCCCAGTTGGCAGGGCTGCGGGCTCACCAGAAGAGTGCCAGGCACCGGCCAGCCAACACAGGGTCTGTAGTGGGGCTACAGACCCACTCGCCCCCTCCTCCACCTCCTCAACTGGCACAGGTTCCTCACCCGGCCTCGCTGGTGCATCACATACCCACCATGGTGCTATGAGAAGGCATGAAGCATCTTAGATGTTTGCAATCTCACAGGCTGTTCTTCAGTGCTGCCGGCTCATGTGTTGAAGTCTGTCTATGACAAGCTGGCCCTGAGTACTCTCACCTTTAGCGGATCCTTCGCAGTTCCTTAAAGGTGAAGAATTGGTCAGATATGATGAACAACGCCTGCAGAACTCAGTTATGACAGCACTGAAGTGAAAAGGATGGCCATGGAAGGGCTGTTTCGTATGTTCATGTTGAATTCATTGCCAGAACTACTGTTCACGAACTGATGGCTCTTTGTTCTGGCGGATATCTGCCACATTATATCTGATCAAACACAATCATTTAAGTTGAACAGTAGTCAGTGTATCTTTTATTCATATTTGCATGCAAAAGTATTGTTTTGTCCCATCCACTAAGGATAAAGCCACATCACCTCATTCGCTTTAGCCACTATGAAGGATCCACTGGGATCAAGCACCACTTAGTGACTAATTTGTGTCACTGCAGCCCAATCAGAGTTGTGGGTCTCAAAGCATGAATAAACAATATAAAGTATGTAAAGGAATGTATATATGATTTGAAGATTTACATCCAACAACATGGAATAGTCACTTTATCTGTTATGTATGTAAAGCTTAAAGTATTATTACAAAACTTGGTTCTATTATATTATGTATACTATGTTTGCTTATAAAAATATTTGGGTATTCACTTGTGTGCTCAATAAATAATTAACAAATAATCTCATATTTTGTCACTTTTTTAATTATTCATTTTGCTATGATAATACAGAACAAAAAATGTAAATGGCTGTAAAAATATCCACCTAATTCAACTTAGAAACTATAATCATTTTGGCTGTACAAGTCATTTCAACTCACTTTTAAAAATGTTGTCTTATTGAATCTTAAAAATTAAAGTTGAAATTGGTTAAATTATTTGATGAGTTTAAGTAATGGAAAAACATATTGAACTTATTGATCATATTTTGTACAGTTAATGGTACAAAATATCCATGATGTCTTTTCTCGTTTTTCTCTGAGAACCCTCAGTGAGCTATTCAACATCTTACATTTACATTTACATTTATTCATTTAGCAGATGCATTTATCCAAAGTGACTTACAATTGGGGAATACATCAAGCAATTCATCTTAAAGAGGCAAATAGACACAGTGCTCGTCATACCAAGTTTCAAGCATTGTTCAAATAAGTACAAGCTAGACAGA
>NW_015630979.1:682467-690363 GCF_001515625.1 Sinocyclocheilus rhinocerous
GTAGGAGAAACCATGTGCCTGTATGATGGGTCCCAGTGATGTAGTGTATATGGAGAAGAGGAGGGGTCCAAGAACTGATCCCTGAGGAACCCCAGTGACAAGTTGATGTGCTTTGGATACCTCCCCTCCCCAAGCCACCCTGAAAGACCTACCAGTGAGATAGGATTCAAACCAGCAAAGTGGAATCCCTGTGATGCCTAGTGATGAGAGGGTAGACAGGAGGATCTGATTATTCACCATGTCAAAAGCAGCAGATAGATCCAGAAAATAAGAACTGATGATTTGGAATCAGCTTTTGCAATCCGCAAGGCTTCCGTGACTGACAGTAGCGCAGTCTCAGTTGAATGGCCACTCCTGAAGCCTGACTGGTTAGGATCCAGTTGGTTGTTCTGTGTAAGAAATAATGATATCTGGTTAAAAACAACTCGTTCAAGTGTTTTTGCTATGAATGGAAGGAGAGAGACAGGTCTGTAGCTATCTGTAGTTGAAGTGTTTAATGTAGGTTTTTTGAGCAGTGGGGTTACCCGAGCCTGCTTGAATGCAGTGGGGAAGGTGCCTGTGAGGAGAGATGTGTTGATGATGTGTGTGAGTGGTGGTGAAAGTGTAGGGGAGATTGCTTGGAGAAGGTGTGAGGGGACTGGGTCTAGTGAGCATGTTGTAGGATGGCTGGAGAGGAGAAGTTTGGATACTTCTGCCTCAGTAAGGGGACAGAAGCAGAAGGGGGAAGTTTTAGGCGTGGATGCGGTTGGTTTGAGTTTGTGTATGTGTGGAGCTGAGTACTGAATACTGATTGTTCTAGTTTTGTCTGTGAAGAATGTGGCGAAATCATCAGCTGTTATAGAAGTGGTGGAGGGAGACAGAGTAGAGAATTGAATGTTTTGAAGAGATTACGTGTGTCTGTAGCGCTGTAACGTCCAGAGATGAGAAATGGGTGGGTGAGGGAAGAGAGGAAGACACTACAGAGGAAAGATAGGAGGGTGAAAGGGAGCACAGGTTTCGTTTAAAAGTAACAAGTAGAGGGGTTAAATGTAATGAAGAAATGGTCAGAGATGTGTAGGGGTTTTACCAAAATGTTGTCTGCAATACAATTGTGTGTAAATTAAGTCAAGTTGGTTGCCTGATTTGTGAGTGCTTGTAGTGGTAAGGCGTTTGAAATCAAATGAAGCTAGAAGTGAATGGAAGTCTGCAGCATAAGGCTTGTCAAGATTAATGTTAAAATTGCCAAAGACTAAAAGTGGACTGCTATCTCCGGGAATGAGGACAGCAGACCATCCAGCTCTTCTAGGAAGGTGCCCAGTTGCCCAGGAGGCCGGTTTAATCTTGTCATATTAGTGGGTTTATGTGTTTGTGTACATTTTTCTCAAATTCAGTAAATCAATGACCAAGTCAATAGTCGGACTGATGTCCAAATGTTACTAGAATTGCACAATAATAAAACAACCCATGGGAAGAAAACATCTCCATGAAATACCCTGTTAATTGTAAACAGAACTATGCTTTACTTTCATTGTGACTTGCACAGTGACTGAGCAATCTGCACAGTAATGATATGAGCATTTCATAATCAAACATTAAACATTTACACCACAACAGTTAAATTAATCATTATGGCTGATGTATTTTGCATATTTGGACTATAGCTTCGTTACTAAAACTACACCTCAAGACACATTTTTGGGACCTATTTCAAGACTGCTGAGCTAATAAGTAACTCAAAGCAAGCAAAGCAGATATTGATTCGGCTGACAAAAACTGAGCAAATGTTTTTTTTTTTAAGGAGCAAATAGTCAATGATGGCACGTTTATTTTTTCTCTGTATACTTCATCTCTTCTTCTGCATTACTGTCCAGGAAAGTGTGTAAGTTGCAATTTACATCATTAAAAAAATTCTACAGAACAGAAATACTGGTCTGTATTATCAAAAAGCAGAACTGCTAAACAAACAATGATAACTAAACGTAAACATACGTACACTCTTGAAAAACAACTGTTAGTAATCTTTCATGTTTGTATGAAATTAAGCATTTAGTCTATATTTTAGCTACATCATTTTTGTTTTTTGCATCTGCCATGCTCTGATAGCGACCCACAGACACAACAAAATATTTTGTTTTGCAGATACTTAATCACTGCACCTAAACTGCTGCAACTCGATGCTTCGGGAAATGTGGTGGTGCAGTTGTTTGGTTATGACCAGGAATTACAGGCATTACATTACATCTTTACCTGAAGAACAAACAAGCACCAGTTTATAAAGAATATGCATCTCAGTCCCTGAAGCTCAACACCGCGAATAACTATCAAGCTTCTGCTACTTTACGGTTAGGACTGCAAATTTAAGATCCCAGAAGATAATTTTTGTATGATGTTTGGCTTAAATGTGTTGTTATTTACAGTTGCAAAACTTTTGTTTTCCTGATTTTATGTTATTCATAATATTATTTTCAGAAATGCTTTTTTTCTGTTTCACAGATAATGCCCACGGATTTCCCTAAAGAGGACAAGTTTGTCTACCTAGTTGTCAGGCGATCTCCTCTGCTTTCTCTGCACATGAAAAAATCCCAGTCACTACTGTGAACGGGTTTCTCTTTATCCAAACTGACAAGCCACTGTACACACCCAAACAAGAGGGTCAGTATGAGAAGAATCTTATCATGTGTGTACGGCTGATGAAACACAGGGCAACTTTTTGAGCAATGTCGGGCAACTTTGGACAATGTTGCCGTCAACGGGCAACCAGGTAAGACACAGGGCCCATGACCGATCTAAAATATCCAGATAGAAATGTGTTACCCATTCTCAGTGGGAACTTCCCCCAGCAACATTGCTCAAAAAAAGTTGCCCCGTGTATCATCAGCCTAAAAGTGCGAGTTTATGTATGAAGAGAAAAATGGAGTGAGTAAATGAAAGAATCCATCCTTTGAATCTGTTTGCTTTCTATTAAAAGTGTGTGTTTACTCCCTCAATGAGGAGCTGAGGAAATCTAGACGAACTGTCACCCTTACATTCGTGGTGAGTGTCTCTCTTCACAGCCTCATGCTTCACTTGAATTTTGATTTGTGTTAATGTTTCAACTTCCTTTTAGGACTTTAACGGTATCAAAGTAGAGATGATTGATATGGCAGACATCATTGGAGCAAAACCACGTCTTCCACCATTCAAAATACCAACGTAAGACAAACAGACTATTATAATTATATTTGAGTTGATCTGATGTTTAAATGCTTGATCAGGTATAATAGTGACACTCTGTTGAAAACCGGCTTGCTTGTAAATTTCTGTGGTAGTTCAGGCTAGATCATACTGGTTAGTCAACCAGGTGAAGTTTGCTGAGAAATGATAGTCTTGCTGGTGAAACTAGTTAAAGGGATAGTTCACCCAAAAATGAAAATTTGATGTTCTGGTGAATGCAGCAGGTCTATGCAACTGGAACTATGCAAGTATTTTCATTAGTTGTTACTTTTTTGTCTCTGCAGCATTTTTTTTTTCACAATGTAAATCTTATTAGTTATGGAATCTGGAAGATTGTGGCTACTTATGCAGACATTTTTGAAACAACTGCCACTGCTGTGTTTGAGGTCAAAGAATATGGTAAGACCCTTGTTTTTTTGTTTGTTTTTGTTTTTTAAGAAAAAGTGTTATGTAGACATTTAGTTTCCATTATATCTAAATTCAAGCTATGTTTCTCAGTGCTGCCCAGTATTTTACTCCATATTGAGCCCGAAGCCAACTACGTCAGTGAGAAGAACTTTGAGTCTTTCAAGTTGAAGATTTCAGGCTAGTAGGTTTTTCCTGTTTTATTTCACATAAACACAGTAGGCTACCGTTCAAACATTTGTGGTCAGTATTATATTTTATTTTGAATTTAATGCTCTTATTCGGCAAGTAAGCATTTAATTGATCAAAAGGGGGAGTAAAAACTTTGTTACATACAAGAAATTATTGTTTGAAATAAATGCTTTTCTTTTGAACTTTCTGTTCATCAAAGAATAGTGAAAAAAATTAATTACAGTTTCCACAAAAATATTAAGCAGTACAACTGTTTTAGCATTGATAATAATAAGAAATGTTTCTTGAGCATCAAATCAGCATATAAGAATAATTTCTGAAGCATCATGTGACACTGAAGACTGGTGTAATGATGCTTAAAATTTCGCTTTGCAACACAAGAATAAATTACATTTGAAAATATGTTAAACTGTTAGTTTTAAATTAGAATTTAGAATGTTTTAAGTTTGAAAACAATTTTACATTATAATATTTTATAACATTACTGTTTTTAGTTTTTTTTATTCTTTCAAAACATTTAAAAAATCTTCTCAACTCCAAATCTGAACAGTAGAGTATATTCATTTCAGTTGCTGTTGAATATATTTGCAAGTGTTGCAAATTGTTTAAATTTGTGTATATGTGTGCTGACAGGTATGTTCATGGAACACCAGCTAGTTCTGCAGATATTTTCCTGACGTTCGGGTACAGTACACCAGAAGAAACTGTCATGATACCAGAGACATTTGCAAGATACATGGTCAGTGTGCACTCAACAAAACATTTTTAATGTTTGAGTTCTGAGAATACATTTGTTTTGGGCTTTTGTTTTAGCTGAAAAATGGAAAAGAAGAAGCTTTATCATCCATGCCTGATGGCCCTCAAAGTCTGCGTGCCATGAAAGAAAACAGCTTTATTCGAGTGAGAGTTTTGCTTCAAGAGTCAACTGGTAGGTCCAATTAGTTCCACCGACACAGGAGTGCATTGTCCTGATTTAAAGCAAATAAATGTGACAACCATTTGACAACGTTGGAAACCCCTCTTCATTGTCAGGTGGAATCTCCCAGGAGGCAGTGCTCTCAAATGTGAAATTTGTGGAAATTCCATTCACACCGAGTCTGATCTCAACCCCTCCTTTGATCAAACCAGGTCTACCATACGCTATGAGAGTAAGAAACCTGTCTTCTCAAGTAGTTTTATTATATTTGAACAAATATACAGTGCCGTGAAAAGGTTTTTGCCCCCTTCCTGTTTTTTTTTTTTTGCATATTTGTCACACTCAAAAGATTCAGATCATCAAACAAATTTTAATATTACACAAAGATAATTCAAGTAAATACAAAATGCAGTTTTAAAATGATGATTTCATTTATTAAGGGAAAAAAAACTGTCCGTCCCTACCTACGTGAAAAATGTATTGCCCCCTCCTGTTAAATCATGAAAGAACTGTGATTAATCCCAAAATTACTCCAAGAGCGCAACGACGACTCATCCAGGAGGTCATAAAAGAACCCAGAACAACATCTAAAGAACTGCAGGCCTCACTTGCCTCAATTAAGGTCAGTGTTCATGATTCAACAATAAGAAAGAGACTGGGCAAAAATGGCATCCATGGGAGAGTTCCAAGGCAAAAGCCACTGCTGACCAAAAAGAACACAAAGGCTCGTCTCACATTTGCCAAATAATATCTTGATTATCCCCAAGAGTTTTGGGCAAATATTCTGTGGACTGATGCGACAAAAGTTGAACTGTTTGGAAGGTGTGTGTCCCGTCACATCTGGCGTAAAAGCAACACAGCATTTCATAAAAAGAACATCATACCAACAGTCAAACACAAAAGTTGCCCTACCTACATAAGATACCTCTGAATGGCTCAAAAAAAACAAAATTAAGGTTTTGGAGTGGCCAAATCAAGTCCGGACTTAAATCCGATTGAGATGCTGTGGTATGACTTTAAAGGGTTACTCCACTCCAAAATGAAAATTGTCATTAATCACTTACCCCCATGTCGTTCCAAACCCGTAAAAGCTTTGTTCGTCTTCAGAACACAATTTAAGATATTTTGGATGAAAACCGGGAGGCTTGTGACTGTCCCATTGACTGCCAAGTAAATAACACTGTCAAGGCCCAGAAAAGTATGAAAGACATCGTCAAAATAGTCCATCTGCCATCAGTGGTTCAATCTGAATTTGATGAAGCGACGAGAATATTTTTTTAGTACACAAAGAAAACAAAAATAACGACTTTATTCAACAATTCGTCTCCTCCGCGTTACAGTAGCTCCATTTTGGAGAGTATCCACTGAACGTAAACTGCGTGTCTTTGCTATGAAGCTCCGCCAAGAGAATGTTTTTCTTACATAAATCATTATCATCTTGAACGTCTATAGTAATTTAGATGACTAAACACATAGAAAGGCAGGATCTAAAACTCTCCATTACGCAATGTAGCAATCGACTTTCTACTGGATGCCATGCCATCTCAGATTAGGAGCTACTTCCCTAATCTCCACCCCCTACATGTGGATCCAACCACGCCCCCTGGATCTTGTGTTCTGCAGTGAGGGGCTACTGTCCCTGAGAGCTGGTTATGGGAGGACACCAGCAAGTAAGAAAACTTTCTGACCCATAATCCCTTCTGTCTAATTGATCATCCTAATCCTTGTAAGAGAATTATGAAAAGTACTCTTTACAAAATATAGCTACATTAGGATTTTATTGCTTTTTCACGGATTAAAAAAACATAAAATACTCTCTGAAAACTTTTATTTTTTTAATTATGCAGTTACACCTTTCATTTTAATCTGTTTAAGGTCTGGGTCAGTAAGCATTACCAAAAATCTTCCAGACTCACTGACTACATGGGAGCTGAAAGCAGTTGGGGTATTCAGTGAGGGTGAGTTAACAAACTGGATCGAAATGATTTGTTTTAGCATCACCTGGTGGCTGAAAAGGGAATTATTTGCATCTAAATTGCTATGTGATAGGCTGAGTGTTAATATGTGAGATAATGTGACTGATCTACTTATGTCAATTACCTACTAATTAACCACAAATTACAGAACATTCGAACTGTAAAGGGATAGTCCATCCAAAAATTAAAATTCTGTCATCATTTACACAACCTCATGATGTTGCAAGTCTGTATGACTTACTTCAGTGGAACACAAAAGAAGAAATTTGGTATTTTTTTGTCCATATAATAAGAGTCAAATTGAACCAAAACTATGTAGTTTCCAACATTCTGGTTATCAACATTCTTCAAAATATCATATTTTGTGTTCCACTGAAGAAAAAGTAATACAGGTTTGAAACGACATGACAGTAAATGATGATAGAATTTTATAGAAGGCTATATAGACGGGGTCTAGTAAGTTTATAGTAAGTACACTAGTCAAAATTTTAAGTGGATCAAAACCTTTCATCCAAGTTGTCCTAAAACCTAAAACCAAAATGCGTTCTTGTCTTAGGACAACTTTGAACTTTTTTGATCCACTTCAAATGTTGACTGTAGTAAGTAGGGCTGTCAAAAAAAAAAAAATGAATATTCGAATTTTGAATATTCATCGAATTAAAAAAAAAATCCACATTCGAATGCAAAAACGTTGCATTCGAATTTAAAGGAACACTCCACTATTTTTGAAAATAGGCTCATTTTCCAACTTTTCAAAGTTTTGTATCTGTACACCAAGTTTCCATATCGTACATATAACAGTCAAAATTATTTCATATTTTTATTTAATTTTTATCTAATAACCCTGTTGAAAAAACCAGCATATGCTGGTTAGGTATGTTTTGAAGCAGAGCAGCCAGCATATGCTGTTTTTTTTTTCAACAGGGAATAATTATATTTTTTAATTGCTTGTCTTACGAATTACTTTTTGTTTTACAAATTACTTAAAAATAATTAATTTTCCACACTGCAAAAAAAAATGATGTTCTTACTCGGTAAATTTGTCTTGTCTTCCAGTACACATATCTAAACATTTTTAAATCAAGATATATAACTTAAAGGGGTGGTTCATTGCGATTTCACTTTTTTAACGTTAGTTAGTGTGTAATGTTGCTGTTTGAGCATAAACAATATCTGCAAAGTTACGAAGCTGAAAGATCAATGCAAACGGAGATA
>NW_015630979.1:690574-696994 GCF_001515625.1 Sinocyclocheilus rhinocerous
ATTCTGTCTTCTAACGATTCTAATGGATTCACAAGTTTCCAAATCAATGTTCTAAAGCAGGGGTTCTTAATACTGTTCCTCACGTCCCCCTTCTCTCTCTCTCTCTCTCTCTCTCTCTCTCGCTCTCATTAAAGCATGGGCGTGCAGTTGCCATACTGTATTAAAGCTTTAATCAGGATAAAACCGTATATTAAAAGCTAACATAAGCAGTACCATTTATATGAGACACCAACAAACAAAAAACATAGGCCTACCATTAAAAGCCGTGCTTGCACAGTTTCTGCACGATCCTCTTCTATAATATCCTCTGCTTCTCAATTGGGCTCAAACTGATAAGCGATATTAACTACGCCTTGTTTACAATACAACCGGAGCACATGCTGCTGAGGTGAAGGGCGGGACGTTTAGACGCGCACTAGAGGCGGTTTAGCCAATCACAACACACTGGGCTAGCTAACCAATCAGAGCCCATCGCCTATTTCTGAGGGAGGGGCTTCATAAAAGAAGGAAATTATCAGCATATTTCTCAGAGAAGTGACAGAGCGGTGTGGATTAAAGGTAAATTATGTGAAAAATAATGCGTTTTTTAAAAAAACGAAGCATTAACACATGTTAGACTGCACCCCATAAACACAATCAAGATATTATAAATCATAAATCACAATCAAGCCTAGAAAAAAACCACTGAACCACCACTTTAAGAAGCAAAATGACATTATACATTATATATTAATATCAAAATGATATTAAGTATTTGTTTTCTGAGAAATGCATCAAAATTAAGTGAGTTTTTGCTTGAAAAATCTGCCAATGGGGTAAAAAAAAAAACTTGTTTATCCTTTTAATTAAAAACAGCTTTTCTTTTTTTTATGGCCCGACTGGCAGATATTTGTTCTTGTTTTGATCTTAAACTCACTCAACATTGAAATAACACTCAATTCCATTTTATTTTATTTTTTTAGAAAACAAGGCTAATGTCATTTTGCTTCTTAAGTTCCTTGACTGTTCCTTTCTAGGCATCACCAGCATCATGTCATTTAAGATGAAGTATGAACATGCCTTTAGCATGTGGTCGAACAAGGACAAATCAGCCAGCACCTGGTAATCAACTGCTCAGTTCCCTTTCATGGGAACTTCGAACTGCGTCCTCTAGGGGTCGCTATGGGGAACACCTCGTCGTGACCCGTTTTCCTCACTGGTAGCTGGAATGAAGCATGCCTTTTTCTATTTTTTTTTTTTTACATATACAGAGTACAATTCACATGCTACTTTGCACATGTGTGCAAACCTTTTTAGGGTGACGACTCTCATGGTCAAGACTCTTGCTGACATGCATGAATACGTCTCTTTGGAGTTTCAAGTGCTGACCAACACCATCAACTGGCTGATTAAAAATTGTCAGAATGATGGCTCCTTCTCTGAGAAATCACAAACTATTCCACTTAAACTCATGGTACGGAAAAAAATGAGTGTTTATGATATAATACTGTATTTTGCAGTGTTTTGATCAAGATTGTCTTGTTTCTCTAAGGGTGCTGGAGCTGATGTCACTGAAAAGACCGTTTTCCTCACATCTTTTGTCATGATTAGAATTAAAAATGCTATGAAGGTCCCAGACGTTAACTTACAATACGATCTAACAATCAGAAACCTAAATGTCAGGCAAGTCATTCAGACTAAACAAGTCTTGTCTCTCCAGGCCTTTAAAATTGCTATAGATCTCACCTCTAACTCAAAGAAGATTGAAAGTTTATATGCTAGAGCAATTGCATCTTATGCTCTGCAGACATCCATAGTCTGCAGTCAGTCTTTATGAAAAAATCATATTCAAGTTGATCAAGTTGATGGTAAAATCTTATTTGGGACACTTTTGACCAAAAAATCTGCACAGATTAGACCCTCTCATATTTTTAACACAATATGACCTATTTGTCTGCACTTCTCACATTTTCAGGGAACCCAGCCAACAGTTCATTTCTGGCAGGAGTCCAAACCAGACAGGGATTTATTAAAACCCAGTGATGTGACAGCAAAGACCGTGGAAACTACTGTTTACGTCCTGCATAACACTTTAACCAGAGGTGATTCCACCTATGCAAAACCCATCCTGAACTGGTTAACACAAGACCAGGGATACGGTCCATTCAACACAGGTACTCCAATGCAAATCATGTGTGTATATATATTTTTTGTAAAATTTTTATTTTGTATTTACGTTTACATTTAGTCATTTAGCAGACGCTTTTATCTAAAGCGACTTACAAATGAGGACAATAAAAACAGTCAAAACTAACAAAAGAGCAACATATATATATGTGTGTGTGTGTGTATTTAGCCTAACGCAGTACATGTAGCAATGTGTGTGTGTGTGTATATATATATATATATATATATATATACACACACACATATATACATACATATATTATATATCGCTTTACGTCATGAACCTAACAACATGTATAAATGTGTGTGTGTGTGTATATATATATATATATATATATATATATATATATTAAACACACACATATACACACACAAGAAAAACAAGTAGATATAATAGAAAAAATAGAATAGAAAAATATAAATACATTTTTTTTTTTTTTATAAAAAAAAAAAGAAGATAAATGTAGATAAAGTATAATTAAAATATAATAGAAAGTGCTAGAGTTAGAGGGTCAAATAAAGGTTGGAACAGATGTGTTTTTAGTCGTTTCTTGAAGATGGCCAAGGACTCAGCTGCTATTTATCAGATGTGATCCGTCTTTCCTCAAATTTTCAGGACAGCATTCTCACTTTGGAGGCGCTTACCAAGTACAGCATCTTAGCCAGTCAAGCCACATTAGACATGGTTGTTGACATTGATTCTGCTGATATCACCTTTAGTCTTGTATTCAGACTAACTCAACAGAAGCCAGTGCATATAGAGGTAAGCTTTCCAATTTTTATCATTTTAACTGAATTGAGAGGAATCTAAAATTATTCATAAATTATTTATGAATTAAATGCCTCTCTTCTATTTTCTTTTTAAAAGGTGATCAAAAATGATGATATTATCATCAAAACTGCAATGAGCTCTGGTGTGTCATTGGCCAGTGTAAGTGAGCTTTTTATTTAACATAGGAATATACATATTGATATGATGCTGGCTGATATTACATATATTGACCGATATTTCAGAATTGCAGATCTAAAACTGAACATCTGTCTTTCATACTTGCATTTATAATGTTATGATTCTCATATCATTTTATTTTTAGTGTTTTTAATTTGACTTTTCTAAAACATTTTTATCATACCACCCTTTTGACAAATTATTTTTTATTTTTTATATATGGTCCTTTTCAGTGTATATAATAAACACTACAACAGTCCAGAGTTTTCTTGTTTTTAAAAATGTCATGCATGGAACCAAATTCATTAATTGATTAACTTATTTTTTACAGCTGAGAACAGTGTACTATGAGATGACAGAAAACAATGAAAATTGCCATTTTGATTGATCAATAATCATTCATGAACGTGTCCCAAATTCAGATGGTAAGTTTGGTACTATAGTCTACTTTTCTACTCTTGGTTTCCTTTTAAAATGAACTTGGTTCAGCTAATTTGATTTTCTTGGTGAGCAGATCCTGCTTTTGTCACAGCGGATTGTGGCCTGTGCAAAGAAAGTATGTAGGAAATCCCAATAAGAAATTACATGTTTTAATCTTCTCTGTAAAATTCTGATTTGTAAAATCCATTAAAATGAAAATGCCATTATATGTGAAGATACAAGCCACCTGAAAATTCAAATGAAAAGGAGTCAATGACTGTGATGGAAATTAATTTGCCGACCAGTGTGACCCCAGTCCAGGAAGATCTAGATATGGTAATACATTTTCATAGAAACCATCCATTGTTTTAGAAAACTGTAGTGACATTTTATGTTTCTATATTTTGCAGAACCAGAATGGACTTGAGTCTCAGATATCAGACTATAAAATCACAGGTGACCAAGTCATCCTTCAGATAGATTCGGTCAGCATCACTGAGCAAAACAAACTTTTGGCTATTTCTGTTCAAATATGATGTGTATTTGATCTTGTAGAATATTTCTACCATGCAATACTTCTACCATACAGATACCATCAGAAGACTTATACTGTGTGGGTTTCCGTATTCAAGAGGAATTTGAAGTTGGCATGACCAGAGCCTCAGTATTCAGAGTTTATTAATTTTATGCTTCAGGTATAGCATTTCTACAAATGTTGGTTTTATGTCTGGCTGAACTTATTTTAGCTACATAAACCAGCTTTCTCATCTGGTTTTTAATAGAAAATAAGTGTATGAAGTTGTACCACAAACAAAGCCGCAGACTGTTACGACTCTGTGAGGGAGATGCCATTGCATGGCAGGCAGGGGCGGAGCCAGGGGGTGGCCACCACTGACGAAAGCTTGGCCACTCCACTCAAAACTGCAGTTTTTGTCCTTTTGTTTTTTTTCTTGACAAGAAATGCATTTATTAAGATGCGGAACCGCCGTATCTCTTTATGACCACATCAAACGGGAGACTTTTCAGACGCGCACTTCAGCTTCACCTCAGCGTCAGGCGCGAGTCAAACGAGCGCGGAAATTAAAGCTACAGCAGCCAAATGAGCTTCAGTAGAACAACTGAACTGCGGTCTGATGAGATGTTGTTAGACTATATGTCAGTAAAACACACTTTCCTGTTCCATCAGCCGTTTTACTGTGCTCACGGCGCACACTCTTCAACAGTACGCAAATATGTGGCGCACGCTCTATATCACTTCATCATAAGTTACCCGCACAAGAAACTAGGAGCATACATACTAGTTCTTAATTACCAAAAAAGGCGATTAAAGCTGCAATAATGTATAAGCAGCACACAAGAACGTCTCTCAAATGCATGTGTGACTGTGTGTGTGTTGGAGTAATTCAGACTGAGATCAGGTGGATGGTCACTCAAGGATGCTTTACTGGGCCTGACAGACAAAACTGGGACAAACACGACCAAAAGGCTGGTTAGAATACATTGCATCGATGTTGCATGAGAAGTCTTAGCTAAATTAAATAAACAGAGGTTCGGAGTTCACAAGCAGGCTAATAAACACTTCATTTTATCATCACAAATAACTGACAGACAAAATAAGTAAACTTGTGTGTAGTTTCAAGTTTAAACTTGGGCTTGAAAACAATTCAAACTTAGTTTTTAAGACGGAGCAATCATTTATGCGACTTACCAGCAGGGAGATATAGAGACTCTGCTGCTGATGACGTAGCTCCGCCCCGCAACATCATGTGCGCAATGAGTGATGCAACAGCCAATGGGAGTTTTCCCAATTTATGCATGAATTTAACTAATTATTTTAACTCCGTTACATACACCCCCCTTAAATTCTGCTAAATTGGGCTAGAACCAGCATATGTAACAAACAGAACATACAGTAAAGATTCCAGAAACAAACAAAAAAAAGATATGAGTACAAGAGCTTTACATTACAGTATGTCAGAAAGTCAATCTCTTCCCAGGAAGTGTGTAAGAATGGAATGGTACCAGGTTCCACACTTAACACAGACTATAGGAGGTGCAGCCTACACACTCCTAGTAGTAAGACATGTATCTCTGCTCTTTGAACTTTTCTTAGTGCACAACAAACTCCTCAGACTTCAAGGAAAAAACTCAATTCACATTTAAACTCTTAACACCACAATTGGCTTTTAGATATAAATCATCATTCAGACTCAAGTGCACTAAACAAAAATGTTCCTTATCAAATCAACAAAATTTGATCCCTGAAAAATTACATGTGCAACACTGTTTGAATCACTTCCCACAACCTTTTGTTGATCAATTTCACAAATAAGTCTGTTAGGGACCCTGACTGATCTCCCTAACCGTGTGGTTATGTGGCTTGTGCGTGTGCTTGTGGGCTGTTCGCAGATGACAGGGACAGGTCTGTTATCAGGTTCTTGCACGCAACTGGATGACTCATTTGGCTCAGTAACGGTTAAACTCTCTGTACTCTTAACAGGTTCAGGAACATGCTCGGGTTCTGGACTGTTTTGATCATTGTCAGAACACTCTGAAGCAGTCATCTCATCAGGGATGTCTAAAGCTCCATCACAATTGGTATCCTGCATTTCAATCCTTTCATGTGTTCCATCCATTTGCAGTAACCATTCTTATGTCTTTGAAACAGGATCAGTATCGTCCATCAGAGCAGAATCAAGAGCACTGCCACGGGTAGCACATGTGGAATTTGATCGAACAGATTCCTCTTCATCATCATCCCAGGATAAGAAATTCACTGGAAGCAACAGATTTCTGTGCACTACTTTTTCTCTGCCAGTCTGAGCATCCTTAATCCTGTACACATTAATCTCTGGTCTCACTGATTGTACTTCGTACAGAACAGA
>NW_015630979.1:697583-697872 GCF_001515625.1 Sinocyclocheilus rhinocerous
ATTTAATGCACAAATAAATGTGAGCACAGTGCACTTATACTAGAAAATATGGCAAATGAAACCATTTAAATGCATAAAATAACTAATATTCTGGCATTTATGTCTACTGTTGACTTCCGGCCTTTTTCAAATTTTTATCACTATCTGCATGCCTCATCCATGAGTATGCAATGTTGGAGAGCAAGCATTTGGGAGTTTTGAGAAGCTGATTGAGCAATAAAGCTATAGTGAGCCCCTTTATTAAAATACCTGGAGGTGAGGAATAATACAAAAATTGTCATATTCACTC
>NW_015630979.1:697967-705347 GCF_001515625.1 Sinocyclocheilus rhinocerous
CTTGATCTAATTCACAAATATCTCAATTACAGTTAAGTAGAAATTAATTGTACTCAGTTGTGTTTTAGGCACGAAAACAGTCCAGTACATTATAGTTAAACACATTTTTATATTGAAATAATGAAGATTTCTGTGCCACCCCAGACTGGTTGCTGGCCCCTCCCTGGCCACCCCTATGAAAACATTCTGGCTCCGCCACTGATGGCAGGTAAGCCATATAAATGACAGAAATAAAACAATTGACAACAAAAATCATGAATCATTTTGTTGTGTCTCACTTCTAGGGGCCCCAGGGCAATTCTGTCAATCCTGACCTGTAACATTGCATTTACTATACTATACTGCCGCTCATGCAGTTATCATTTACATATGTGAGTGTAATGTGTTAGTGTTATAACAGTTTGTTGGTATTTTCATGTTCTTTTTCAAATTAACGGAATGCTGCAATTTTAAATCCACCATTGATCCCACAATCACTGCTGAACGGCTTAAAAATTACGTGCAAAGAAAGCATGAAATATGGTAAATACTGACCTTCATGAAGCTTCAAGTCACAAGACATTATTGTCACATATATACACGTGTGCACAATGGTACATGTCATTTGTGGTGTGTGTGTTTTTTTCTAGCATTTAAAGTGTTAATTGAATCATCTGAGGCAGCAGGAGATTTCGTGACCTACAAAGCAAAAGTTAAAGCAGTGCTCAAAAAAGGCAAGAGTATATTGAGTATGATTTGTTAGCAAGTCAAGCTGTAAATAATTTGAATGGTTTAAAACAAAATGACTTGAATAAGCAATTTAAAGAAACAAGTTTCATAACAGCTTCAATTCAACCTCTTAAATTCTCTTCTGCAGAACAAACAGATGACTTAAAAACAGATTCAGAAATTGATTTGGTGAAAAAGGCAACTTGCAGTTCAACAAATTTCGAAGTTGGCAAGCAGTATCTGGTTATGACTGCTGAAAGTATTAAGATAAAAGTGAATCGTGGTTATATGTACTTGTTTGTTTGTTTGTTTGGTTGGTTTTCTTTTGATAATTTTTTAAAAGCCACAAATTAATCAAAAATGTCTTTAATTCCTTAATTGGTTGCGTTGTAGGGTCAATTAGTATGACGTATTATAAAGTGTTTCTCATTTACTATTATGTACAGAAGCCTCAAAACTGATTTTCCTTATACCATGTTTTAGGTATAGCCTAAGTTTCCTTTGGACTTGCATGCTTGGGTCGACTGGTGGCCACTTGACTATGACTGCAGAGATGCTGCCTGCAAACAATACGCCAGTGATTTGGAGGATTTTGAATTTGATTTCTTATTATCTGGCTGTTAAAATTAAGTGATACATTGCATGTCAATAGAAGAGCTAATTTGTGTGCTCTTCTATTCTATAGCAATATAATCTAAAAGAAATGGCATTTAAGAATTTGGGAATAAACAGAAACTTTTAAATAAAACTTTTTTTCAAAGTACCTCAAAATATGTGATTCTTATCAACCACATACATATGCAACATTAAACAAAAAAAAGCATTACATGCAATGTACCTCAAAAATTGCGTTGCAAACAGATGTTTAGGAAAGTGTTAGTTGTTATTCATGTATGTACATGCAGTTATTATATATTATTTTGCTTAACACTAGTGTGAAAACACTTTCAGGTTGTTTGTATGTAAAGTCTGCTTTGAGGGGACACGACCATGAAGACATCTTTATCATATTCAAAATCAAGTTGGGGTTGAAAGAGTTAATTTTGGTAGTAGAAGAGAAGATACAATTATTACCAGACTTCGTATTGGTCATACTGTTTTAAATTCTTCTCTATATAAAATGAATAAGCATGAGTCTGGGAACTGTAGTCTGTGTGGATTACCAGAAACAGTAGAGCATGCACTATTACGCTTATGATAATGAAAGAGCATTTCTGTTGGAAGAATTAAAAGAAATAGGGATAGAAAATATGACACTTAAAGCGGGAATGCACCTATCGTTTGTTTGCCAACCGCCATAAAACTCCAAAAGAAGAAGAAGAAGACACGACCATATGCACAGGACTCTTATTTTGAAACCACTGCAGCTGCGTCACATGATCCAAACATCACCGCGAATCCTTTGAGTTCATGTTGGAGATTCAGACAACAAGAGAATGATAGCTCAGTTTAAAACCTTCAGAAACACATGGACTAAATAATGAGACCTGGGACACGAGATAAACATAACAGGCTTGTATCCGCGTTAACAGCTTCTCTAAGAAAGAATCATAATAACCTGACGGTCGCTGAATGATCTCTAGGTATCCTAATAGGTCGCTATGGAAACTGGGCTAACAAAAGTTGTCCAGTCTTTGTGAAACATTGAATGAACATGTACTTAAATGTAAAACTGCTTTTTAATATATATTAAAAACATTTTAGTTATTAGATGACTATAGTTCTTTGCATTTTGTCAGATTTGGACACAACTGGATTTGGTCATTGTAATTTTAACAAAGCAAAATAAACTATGTTAGCAGTAACGTTTTAGCAGTCGAGATGGTTTAGGATGAGCATTGTATTCGCTGGCATCAGATAATATTAATATCCCATGAGAATAAAATGAAAAGATTGGATCAGATGCGCAAACGATCACCAACAGCGGGATCCAAATGTTCCAAGAGCCTCCAGAGCAAAACTGTGTCCCCAAACGCCATCTCATGGTCGGAGACTGAGGAAGGAGGTCTTCGAGAAGATCCCAGTGATGATGGTAGATCAGTTTTTATTCCTATGTCATACAGTACAGTCGTGACCAAATGTTTTGGCAGTGACATAAAGTTTGTGTTTTGCAAAGTTCGCAGCTTAAGCTGTTGTGGTGTTCATTCACATTGTTTCTAGATTATTGTGTAGAGTGATCAGATGCATTTTAAATAATTGCTAAAAGCTTCATTGGCCAAAAAATGAACTTTTCACAAAAACAAATTTCACTGTTTTTGATCCTGACACAAAATGACCAGCTAACATTAATTGACTAATCATATCAGCAGCACATGTGAAAGTGTGAATGAGAAACGCTACCATGAGTCCTGTGTTGTGATAACAGTGAAGCATCCTGAGACCATCCATGTGTGGGGTTGCATTTCATGTGCTTATCATTGCTTTTCAGTATACCATAGAAACGTGAAAAAATAATCTACAAAATACTGAAGCAGCAAGCTTTGCAAAACACAAAATTTATGTCACTGCCAAAACTTTTGGCCATGACTGTACAGGAGCCACCCTTGTCTGTCTTTTTTAGGTCCTATTAAAGTCATTCAACAAGTGGATGTTTCTTCAACTTTGGGTTTGTATCCTAGGGGTTGATTTTTTTTTAATGAAAACTTACTGAGTTCACCATGCCTTCATTATTTCTGGTATTTTCATTTTATGTATAGATGTTCTTGTTTTACTCTTGTCTCAGACCTTTTACTCTAAAACTATGGAACTCCATCAGTAAAATGTTAATTATTTCTTGTTTAAAAGAAGAGAGAGCGAAATAAGCATTAATCATTTTAATATTTATAGTGTGAAAATATCCTCTTTTTTTTTTTTTTGTTCAATTATTATGATTTTCATTCATCATAAACAGTTTTGGTCCTAGTACAGTTTCATTACCAGTTAGTGTACTTGTTAGCCAAAAAGACAGTGTCTGTAAAAAGATTGGGCCCCACTTTATATTAGGTGGCCTTAACTTACATTTAAATGAATCATTTGTAACAATTCACTTATTGTGTACATACACGTTTTTACATTGTACTTATATATTTTTTTTTAAATACCTGAATGTAATTACATCTGTAATTAATTGCACCTTAACCCACCTTTAAACCTACCCATTCCACCAAACCTGTCCCTAACCTTACCCGTATCCCACCTCAATAGCAGCAAAAGTGTTGTGCAATACAATATGAACACAATAAGTACATTGTACTTATTTTTTGATGTAAGTACATAGTAGTTAGCAAAATATTTCAGCTTGTCAGATCATTAATTGCTTGGCTGCCACCAGTAGTTTTCAATATCTGCACTTTGAATTTTGTCACTCATTTACACAAACATCTACTCATAGACAAAAGGCAATATAAGGGGACAAGATACATCACAGAAGACCTGATCAGGAGATTGACTAAATGTGAAAATTTAGTCCTTGTGGGGACCCTGAATTTGTCTACGTCTGCAGGAAGTGACAAACAATTTCGAGTAAGATTTGGACATTATCTGGTTAATGCTCAGTGTGAGAGGTAACATTAGTTGCATTCATTTTTGCATTAATTTATTGACTTCTGTGCATTTTTTTTTTTTTTAGTATATTGAAAATTTGGATAAGTGTGAGCGCTTACACGTTCTCAACCTCAGTAACAACAGGATCGAGAGAATCGAGAAACTAGAGAAACTATGTCAATTACGGGAACTCCACCTTTCCAGTAACAGGATACGGTAAGAATGGGACATTTGTCTGCTTAACAAGAAACATTTCCTCACAATATATATTTCATAGTCTTGTCACAGAATGAAAGATACAATGTCCTAAAGGCCAATACAAGTTTTGACATTTATATTTCATTTATCTGCAGAAAAATTGAAGGTCTAGAGCACATGACAAATCTTCAGGTTCTGAATTTGGCCTTCAACAACATTGAACATCTTCCAGTTTGGATAGCAAAGAAGCTCAGATCTCTTCATACTATACATCTACAGAGAAACAAGATATTCTCAGTGGGTACAATTTTTGTTAATCATGTGTTTAAAACAGCCAATCAACAAAAGAGTTCTCAAACAGATCGCTCACCCAAAAAAAAAAAAAAATTAAAAATTGTTTTTAATTGTTTTTCTCACCCTCATATCATTTCAAACCTGTATAACTTTCTTTCTTCTGTGGAACATAAAAAAGATATTTTGAAAAATGTCTCACTGTTTTTGTCAGTACACTGAAAGTCAAAGGGCACCAAATCTGTTTGGTTACCAACTTTCTTCAAAATATCTCCTTTTGTGTTAAGCAGAATAAAAAAAAAGAAAAAAGTCAGATTTGGAAGTAAGGGTGATAGTAATGACAGAATTTTCAGTTTTGGGTGAATGTTCCTTTAATATCATATATTTCACATTAAAAGTAAATCACTGACAGTCAGTTTTGGTTTATACACATTTATGTTACTAGCAACATTCTCTCCATTTGTGACCTAGCTTCATGAGATAACTAAACTGAAGCCCCTGAAGAACCTGACAGGTCTGTCATTAGCAGAAAACCCCATCTCCAGCCTGCCCCATTATCACCTCTTCCTAATCTTCCATGTGAGGTCACTGGAAATGTTGGATGGACAACCAATCAGTCCACAGGAAAGAGAGCAAGCACATCAGCGCTTTCACATGGGTACGTCATCTTATCTTCTACATTTATTTTATCTTCTTTTGTGCTTTTATAATCTGAACACTTTTTGTTCTGTCCTTATAGAGGAAGTGGAGCGTTTGGAGCAAGAGCTTGAGTTGAGAGCTGAAGAGACTGCACAGCTTCAGAGAGAGCGTACCACAGCCCTGGAAGAACTAGAGCGGCGGGAAACGCTCAACCAAAACCTGAGGCAACAGCATCAGGAACAACAACGGAGCCGTGAGGAACTCCGGAGAGAACTTGACACCAAATCTGAACTGGTGGGTAATGGCGTCTTCACTGTCATCAACCTCAGTGTGAATAGGGTTGACCATTTTGTCCTCCAACACAACTGTAATATCACATGTAAACAATATTTTAATTTTAGAGCATTTCCTTAGGCAGCACCATCTAAAGAAAAACCTCTTTTTAAAGCCAAATGAAATACAATGCTTTTTACATGCACTGGTCAATTTGGAGATTTTGGGCTATTTTACCTCCATAACATGACTAGTGGAAAGAAAAGTAACAATTACAATACGTTTCTATAAAGGCTGTTTCTAATAAATTTTTTCTCATGCACTGAGCCGAACATTCCCACTTCAGTAGCACTTACATACACCAGACTTTCCATTTTTTTTACAGAGAGATTTGTTCATATGTCAATCCCATTTATTTATATAACATTTTGTTCCTAAAATTTTTTTTTCGGCTGTTACAGCATTTTCTGATTTATGATAAAAAGTGAAAGGAGGTGTCCAAAACCTGCTCTGCGAAACCTTCAACACTTTTATTTCTTCTATTGTCATCATTTGTAAGTCGTTTTGGATAACAGCGTATGCTAAATGACTAAATGTAAATATGTCAACAATATGAAACAGGAATTTTGAGCCAGGCTTTAACAAATGTTTAGATTTCTGTTCTGGAAATGTATGAAAATTAATTCATTAGATAATGTACATATTTAATTTAATGTTACATATTTAATTAGATAATGCCTCATTTGCATATTCTCATAACATCTAATAAAAACCAGTTGTCTTAATGTGATTAATCAACTGGGGAGGTATTGTGATATCTGTTAGTTAAAATATTTGCACTATTCACCTGTGGTGTCTTGCCTTAATATACTGTCCTGATGTTATTATGCAGTTCATCACTGCATATTAATCCAAAGAACCAAAGAAAAAATGATTTCTCTTAGTTCTTCCTCAGAATTGAATAACTTGCTCCATATCTGAAACATCTTGACTTATTATGGAAATAATGTTAGTGAAAATAATGTCATGTTGACTTTAATCTTTAACTTCCTTATGTCTGCTTTCAGATTAATTTCCAAATCTCTGTGCTTACAAACTCACAGTGAGCCCAGAGATTCACTTTCCAAAATGTCCCTTTCCTGTCTTTTCTAGACAATTTCCTGTTCAGCTCTCTCTTCTCACTCCATGCTTTTGTCACCTGCTCTAAAGGTACTTTGTGAATGGTGTTGAAAATTGTTTTGTGTGTGTGTATGTATGTGTGTGTGTTGTTGCCTCATTGACCGTCTTTTAAACAGAACTTCTCTGAGAGCCTGCATTTGAAAAAAAAAAAACTGAAGCTGTTCAAACTATTAGAACAGCAAATTAAAGGGGTCATATGATGTGATTTAAATTTTTCCTTTCTCTTTGAATTGTTACAAGCTCTAATTCCTTCACTGCATTGCACAGTATTTATTTATGTATTTATTGTAAACAATTTAAAAATTAAATGACAGGAATATAATCTACCAGTCAAAAGTTTTGAATAATTACGTTTTTTTTTTAATGTTTTTGAAAAACATCTCTTGTGCTTACCAAGGCAGTGTTTATTTGATCAAAAATGTAGTAAAAAGTAATGTTGTGAAATATAATTACAATTTAAAAGAACTGTTTTCTATATGAATATGTTATGTGTTTCCTATGTTGGCAAAGCAAATTTTTCTATTCTTCAAACTTTTCTTTTCCCAGCTGATTTTTGTTGTTGTTGTATAT